>NC_083230.1:123387160-123564394 GCF_032191835.1 Heteronotia binoei
GTGTGTGGCCTAATAGGCAAAGGAGGTCCTGCTAGAATTCCTCACAGGGCTCTTTGTACAGGGCCTGCTGAGAACTCCAGGAGGATTGGCTGCATCAGGAGTGTGTGGCCTAATAGGCAAAGGAGGTCCTGCTAGAATTCCTTACAGGGCTCTTCGTACAGGGCCTGCTGTAAGCTCCAGGAGGATTGACTGCATCGAGGGGTGTGACCTAATAGGCAAAGGAGGTCCTGCTAGAATTTCTTACAGGGCTCTTCGTACAGGGCCTGCTGTAAGCTCCAGGAGGATTGGCTACATCAGGGGGGTGCGGCCTAATATGCAAAGGAGGTCCTGCTAGAATTCCTTAAGGGCTCTTCGTACAGGGCCTGCTGGAAGCTCCAGGAGGATTGGCTGCATCGAGGGGTGTGACCTAATAGGCAAAGGAGGTCCTGCTAGAATTTCTTACAGGGCTCTTCGTACAGGGCCTGCTGTAAGCTCCAGGAGGATTGGCTACATCAGGGGGGTGCGGCCTAATATGCAAAGGAGGTCCTGCTAGAATTCCTTAAGGGCTCTTCGTACAGGGCCTGCTGGAAGCTCCAGGAGGATTGGCTGCATCAGGGGGGTGTGGCCTAATAGGCAAAGGAGGTCCTGCTAGAATTCCTTACAGGGCTCTTCGTACAGGGCCTGCTGTAAGCTCTTGGACGATTGGCTCCATCAGGGAGGTGTGGCCTAATATGCAAAGGAGGTCCTGCTACAAGAAGCATGGCTTGCTGCTCTGTGTGAGAAGAGCTGCAGGAACTGTCAATTAGTAACCACCAGGCTGGTTTTGTATTTTCCATATAATGCAAAGCAAGCAGGGGGGAAAAGAAAAAAGAAATAATAGAGCCAGAAACCACTGCGACCGAAAGCATAAACATGCCATTGGCAGGGAAGTCGCTGATGAAATACATGCTGGCGCGGCAATATTATATTTATGGGGCTGCAGAACACGACCTCAGCAAATATCAATTAGCCGTCACAAAATAATTAACAATGGCCATGTCTTCAATTAACTGAACGTTGAACTTTGGTTGTAAATGGGGAATCATACAAGCTTCAGCGCCTTTTCTTTAAAGCAGCTCCAGTAAACGAAACACGGAGTTGGGGACGCCTTGGCAGGAGGAGGTCACCTCTGAAAGATGTACTTTTACTCACGAGTTCCCCTCCCCAAGCCAGGGCTGAATGAGGAGTTGCAGAAAGAGCCAGTTTGGTGCAGTGGTGAAGTGATTCCCCACTCCTCTCCTTGCACCTGCTAGCATAGCCTTGGGTCAGCCATAGCTCTGGTAGGAGTTGTCCTAGAAAGGGCAGCTGCTGTGAGAGCCCCCTCAGCCCCACCCACCTCACAGGGTGTCTGTTGTGGGGGAAGAAGATAAAAGAGATTGTAAGTCGCTCTGAGACTCTGATTCAGAGAGAAGGACGGGTATAAATCTGCAATACTTCTCTTCCTCCTTCACTTGCAGCTGTTGGAATGGCCTTGGGTCAGCCATAGCTCTTGTAGGAGTTGTCCTTGAAAGGGCAGCTGCTGTGAGAGCCCCCTCAGCCCCACCCACCTCACAGGGTGTCTGTTGAGGAGGGAGAAGACATAGGAGATTGTGAGCTGCTCTGAGTCTCTGATTCAGAGAGAAGGGCGGGGTATAAATCTACAGTCCTCTTCTATTACTAATTTCTTATCTGATGAAGAGAGCTGTGACTCACGAAAGCTCATATTCTGACATAATCTTGTTGGTCTCACACCAGACCTGAAGCGTGATCATAAAATCATAGAGTTGGAAGGGACCTCTAGGGTAGGGTGGCCAGACCGTCCCGGTCTCCCGGGACTTTCCCGGTTCTGGCCCCCAATTCCCGGCTCCCGGGCTGGGTATACCGGGACCATTAAGAGGTCCCGGTTTAGCCAGCCAGAGAGCCGGGGGCCGCGCGCCCGGGCGGGGAAGGCGGCGAGTGAGGGAGGGAGCGACCCTGCGCGTGCGCAGATCGCCCTGCACACGCGCAGGGACGCTCCCTCCCTCAGTCGCCGCCTTCCCCGCCCGCGCACGGGGCCCGGCGGTGGCGGCGGAGGCCTGGGAGGGCGTCGGAAAGGCCCGCGGGGGTCGCTGGAGGCCCTCCAGCGACCCCTGCGGCCTTTCCGACGCTTCCCCGGGGCTCTCAACCCCCACCCCCCGTCCTCCTCCCCCGGGAGGGCGTCGGAAAGGCCCGCGGGGGTCGCTGGAGGCCCTCCAGCGACCCCCGCGGGCCTTTCCGACGCTTCCCCGGGGCTCTCAACCCCCACCCCCCGTCCTCCTCCCCCGGGAGGGCGTCGGAAAGGCCCGCGGGGGTCGCTGGAGACCCTCCAGCGACCCCCGCGGGCCTTTCCGACGCTTCCCCGGGGCTCTCAACCCCCACCCCCCGTCCTCCTCCGCCCGGGAGGGCGTCGGAAAGGCCCGCGGGGGTCGCTGGAGGCCCTCCAGAGACCCCCGCGGGCCTTTCCGACGCTTCCCCGGGGCTCTCAACCCCCACCCCCCGTCCTCCTCCGCCCGGGAGGGCGTCGGAAAGGCCCGCGGGGGTCGCTGGAGGCCCTCCAGCGACCCCCGCGGGCCTTTCCGACGCTTCCCCGGGGCTCTCAACCCCCACCCCCCGTCCTCCTCCCCCGGGAGGGCGTCGGAAAGGCCCGCGGGGGTCGCTGGAGGCCCTCCAGCGACCCCCGCGGGCCTTTCCGACGCTTCCCCGGGGCTCTCAACTCCCACCCCCCGTCCTCCTCCGCCCGGGAGGGCGTCGGAAAGGCCCGCGGGGGTCGCTGGAGGCCCTCCAGCGACCCCCGCGGGCCTTTCCGACGCTTCCCCGGGGCTTTCAACCCCCACCCCCCGTCCTCCTCCGCCCGGGAGGGCGTCGGAAAGGCCCGCGGGGATCGCTGGAGGCCCTCCAGCGACCCCCGCGGGCCTTTCCGACGCTTCCCCGGGGCTCTCAACCCCCACCCCCCGTCCTCCTCCCCCGGGAGGGCGTCGGAAAGGCCCGCGGGAGTCGCTGGAGGGCCTCCAGCGACCCCCGCGGGCCTTTCCGACGCTTCCCGGGGCTCGAAACCCCCACCCCCCGTCCTCCTCCGCCCGGGAGGGCGTCGGAAAGGCCCGCGGGGGTCGCTGGAGGGCCTCCAGCGACCCCTGCGGCCTTTCCGACGCTTCCCCGGGGCTCTCAACCCCCACCCCCGTCCTCCTCCCCCGGGAGGGCGTCGGAAAGGCCCGCGGGGGTCGCTGGAGGCCCTCCAGCGACCCCTGCGGCCTTTCCGACGCTTCCCCGAGGCTCTCAACCCCCACCCCCCGTCCTCCTCCCCCGGGAGGGCGTCGGAAAGGCCCGCGGGGGTCGCTGGAGGCCCTCCAGCGACCCCAGCGGGCCTTTCCGACGCTTCCCCGGGGCTCGAAACCCCCACCCCCCGTCCTCCTCCTCCGGGAGGGCGTCGGAAAGGCTCACGGGGGTCGCTGGAGGCCCTCCAGCGACCCCCGCGGGCCTTTCCGACGCTTCCCCGGCCTCTACCACCCCCCCCCCCGTGCTGGCGGAGGCCCGGGAGGGCATCGGAAAGGCCTCTCCGCCGCCGCCGCCGGACTCGCCGCCGCTGGACTCGCCGCCGCCGTAGGTAAGGGGGCCGAAAGCGGGGGGGGGCTGGCGGTTGGGGGTTTGCCTTCCTTTCTTCCCTCCCTCCTTCCTTCCTTTCTTCCTTCCCTCCTTCCTTCCTTCCTCCCTCCTTCCTTCCTTCCTTCCTTCCTTCCTTCCTTCCTTCCTTTCTTCCCTTCTTCCCTCCCTCCCTTTCTCCCTCCCTCCCTCCCTCCCTCCCTTCCTTCCTTCCTTCCTTCCTTCCTTCCTTCCTTCCTTCCTTCCTTCCTTCCTTATGTTCTTATGTGACACAGAGTGTTGGACTGGATGGGCCACTGGCCTGATCCAACAGGGCTTCTCTTATGTTCTTATGTGACGCAGAGTGTTGGACTGGATGGGCCACTGGCCTGATCCAACAGGGCTTCTCTTATGTTCTTATGTGACGCAGAGTGTTGGACTGGATGGGCCACTGGCCTGATCCAACAGGGCTTCTCTTATGTTCTTATGTGACGCAGAGTGTTGGACTGGATGGGCCACTGGCCTGATCCAACAGGGCTTCTCTTATGTTCTTAAGTGTGACACAGAGTGTTGGACTGGATGGGCCACTGGCCTGATCCAACAGGGCTTCTCTTATGTTCTTATGTGACGCAGAGTGTTGGACTGGATGGGCCACTGGCCTCATCCAACAGGGCTTCTCTTATGTTCTTATGTGACACAGAGTGTTGGACTGGATGGGCCACTGGCCTGATCCAACAGGGCTTCTCTTATGTTCTTAAGTGTGACACAGAGTGTTGGACTGGATGGGCCACTGGCCTGATCCAACAGGGCTTCTCTTATGTTCTTAAGTGTGACACAGAGTGTTGGACTGGATGGGCCACTGGCCTGATCCAACAGGGCTTCTCTTATGTTCTTATGTGACGCAGAGTGTTGGACTGGATGGGCCACTGGCCTCATCCAACATGGCTTCTCTTATGTTC
Source organism: Heteronotia binoei (assembly GCF_032191835.1). Taxonomy (NCBI): domain Eukaryota; kingdom Metazoa; phylum Chordata; class Lepidosauria; order Squamata; family Gekkonidae; genus Heteronotia; species Heteronotia binoei. The sequence continues at coordinate 123,391,711 of NC_083230.1, forward strand.
TTATGTGACACAGAGTGTTGGACTGGATGGGCCACTGGCCTGATCCAACAGGGCTTCTCTTATGTTCTTATGTGACGCAGAGTGTTGGACTGGATGGGCCACTGGCCTGATCCAACAGGGCTTCTCTTATGTTCTTATGTGACGCAGAGTGTTGGACTGGATGGGCCACTGGCCTGATCCAACAGGGCTTCTCTTATGTTCTTAAGTGTGACACAGAGTGTTGGACTGGATGGGCCACTGGCCTGATCCAACAGGGCTTCTCTTATGTTCTTATGTGACGCAGAGTGTTGGACTGGATGGGCCACTGGCCTGATCCAACAGGGCTTCTCTTATGTGACAATACTGACTTTGGTGGACCCAAGCACTGATTCAGTGTAAGGGAGCTTTGTGTTTGTGTCTTCTAGTGCAATTTTGTTCTCAGATCCTGTATTTACTTCATCAGTATATGGGATAAGGCACTTTCTCAACTGTGCTGCATAATGCAACCTATTTATTTTGTCCTGTTGGCTCTGTTGGCTCTATCTGCGCCACCTTCATCACTTTCGGGGTGTGGATCCCCCAGTGGAGTGGTCTCCCGACTCCCTCCGCCGGCTGTTTCTGATAGCCCTGCGCTCCCTCTTTCATTTGATATGTGTCCCGTGCGGGTGCCACCCTCCCGCCGGGTGATGCCGCAAAATGAGCCCCCTTGAGGCTTATGGCGGCAGGGCTCGGGGGAAGCGAGCTAGACTGCTGTTCTTTTGAGGGGTTATAGAGTGTTTCGAGCCCGTCCCTGTGGCATCGGTCCCATCATTGTGGGGCCCAGGGGGCCGGCGCAGCGGCCTGCTGAAGCAGCCTGTCGGTCACTTCCGGGTTCCTGTCCTGCATCTCGACCTGTGTTATTAGTGACAGGCTGCTTCGGCGGGCCGCTGCGCCGGCCCCCTGGGTCCCACAACGATGAGACCGATGCCACAGGGATGGGCTCGAAACACTCTATAACCCCTCAAAAGAACAGCAGTCTAGCTCGCTTCCCCCGAGCCCTGCCGCCATAAGCCTCAAGGGGGCTCATTTTGCGGCATCTCCCGGCGGGAGGGTGGCACCCGCACGGGACACATATCAAATGAAAGAGGGGGCGCAGGGCTATCAGAAACAGCCGGCGGAGGGAGTCGGGAGACCACCCCACTGGGGGATCCACACCCCGAAAGTGATGAAGGTGGCGCAGATAGAGCCAACAGAGCAAACAGGACAAAATAAATAGGCTGCATTATGCAGCACAGTTGAGAAAGTGCCTTATCCCATATACTGATGAAGTATATACAGGATTTGAGAACAAAATTGTTTCCGGCGGTGATATTTGGGGGATTTTTGGGGACGTCACAGGAAGTGCTGTGAAGTCACTTCCTGTTTCCGGCAGTGGCATTTGGGGGAAATGATGTCATTTGGGGGAAGTGATGTCAGAGGAAGTGATGTCACTTCCCGTTTCCGGCAGGTGACGTGGGGGAAATGATGTCACAGGAAGTGGTGTCACTTCCTGCTTCCGGCGGTGGCATGACATCACCGGAAGTGACGTCACTTCCTGTTTCCGGCGGCGCACGCGCTCCGCGCGCGCGCACCCCTACCTCCCCCCCCCCAGGTGTCCCTGGCTGGCCTTCAGACATTATGGTCACCCTACTCTAGGGTCATCTAGTCCAACCCCCTGCACAATGCAGGAAACTCACAAACACCTCCCCCTAAATTCACAGGACCTTCATTGCTGTCAGATGGCCGTCTAGTCTCTGTTTAAAAACCTCCAAGGAAGGAGAACCCACCACCTCCCGAGGAAGCCTGTTCCACTGAGGAACCGCTCTAACGGTCACGAAGTTCTTCCTCATATGAACATATGAAGCTGCCTTCTACTGAATCAGACCCTCGGTCCATCAAAGTCAGTATTGTCTTTTCAGACTGGCAGCGGCTCTCCAGGGTCTCAAGCTGAGGTTTTTCACACCTACTTGCCTGGACCCTTTTTTGGAGATGCCAGGGATTGAACCCGGGACCTTCTGCTTCCCAAGCAGATGCTTTACCACTGAGCCACCGAACCCTCCCCTCATGTTGAGTCGGAAACTCTTCTGATTTAATTTCAACCCGTTGGTTCCGGTCCTACCTTCCGGGGCCACAGAAAACAATTCCACCCCATCCTCTATAGGACAGTCCTTCAAGCACTTGACGATGGTGATCCTATCTAGATGGTGATGCATTACTAGTCTGATAAAAGGGAAAGGTAGTCCCCTGGGGAAGCACCAAGTTGTTACTGATCCATGGGGTGACGTCACATCACAAGGTGACGTCACATCACAACGTTTTCACGGCAGACTTCCTTATCGGGTGGTTTGCCCTTGTCTTCCCCAGTCACCTAGACTTTCCCCTCAGCAAGTTGGGGACTCATTTGACTGACCTCAAAGGATGGAAGGCTGAGTCAAGCATGAGCCGGCTACCTGAACCCAGCTTCCGCCGGGATCGAACTCAGGTCATGAACAGCGAGCTTGGACTGCGGCGATGCAGCGTTACCATGCTGCACCACGGGGCACCACGAAGAGCCAGTTTGGTGTAGTGGTTAAGTGTGCGGACTCTTATCTGGGAGAACCGGGTTTGATTCCCCACTCCTCCACTTGCACCTCCTGGCATGGCCTTGGGTCAGCCATAGCTCTGGCAGAGGTTGTCCTTGAAAGGGCAGCTGCTGTGAGAGCCCTCTCCAGCCCCACCCACCTCACAGGGTGTTTGTTGTGGGGGAGGAAGGTAAAGGAGATTGTGAGCCGCTCTGAGACTCTTCGGAGTGGAGGGCGGGATATAAATCCAATATCTTTTTAAAAGGTAATCCCCAGTGCAAGCACCAGTCGTTTCCGACTCTGGGGTGACATTGCTTTCACAACGTTTTCACAGCAGACTTTTGACTGAGTGGTTTGCCCTTGCCTTCCCCAGTCCTCTACGCTTTGCCCCCCCCCAGCAAGTTGGGTACTAATTTTACCAACCTCGGAAGGATGGAAGGCTGAGTCAAGCATGAGTCGGCTACCAGAACCCAGCTTCCGACGGGATCGAACTCAGGTCAGGAGCAGAGAGCTCGGACTGCAGTACTGCACCTTTACCATTCTGTGCCACGAGGCTACTCCCTCTAATCGGATACTAAGGTCCAAAAGACCCAATTCACTTACAGTGGGTTTAAAACACAACCCGATAATTACTGTAATTTTAAAAATGTAACATTATACTGAGGATTCTTGTTCATAATATAGGACAGGGGGGTGGCCAAACTTGCTTAACTTAAGAGCCACGTTGAACAAATGTCAGAAGTTTGAGAGCCGCAAGGCATGAACACCAGATATTTGAGAGCCACAAGGCACGAAGGAAAGCATATAGGTGGAGGGGAGGGGGGAAGGAGGGAAAGGTGGAAAGAAAGCAATTTTTTCTTTAAATGCATTCTCCAAGCTGCTGGTTGGCTTGGCTTGGAGAAATGGTTTCAAGAGACATGCCTTCTCCAAGCTGGCCAACAGGGTGGTGGGGGGCTTCAAGAGCCACACAATATGTGAAAGAGCCACATGTGGCTCCTGAGCCACAGTTTGGCCACCCCTGGTATAGGAATGCAACAAAAGGAAGGATCTGTGGGGCTTAGTGGCAGAGCATCTGCTTGGCATGCAGAACGTTCCAGATTCAACCCTCGGCATCCCCAGCAACTTCACATTTCTGGGATGCAAGATCACTGCAGATGCTGACTGCAGCCATGAAATTAAAAGACGTTTGCTCCTTGGGAGGACACCTATGGTGAACCTGGGCAGTATAATAAAAAGCAGAGACATCACCATGCCAACAAAAGTCTGTGTAGTCAAAGCGATGGTATTCCCAGTAGTAATGTATGGCTGTGAGAGCTGGACCATAACAAAGGCCAAGAGCAGAAGAACAGATGCTTTTGAGCTGTGATGCTGAAGAAGAATCTTAAGAGTCCCTTGGACTGCAGAAGATCAAATCAGTCAGTCCTAAGGGAAATCAACCCTGACTGTTCCCTGGAAGGTCAGATGCTGAAGCTGAAGCTCAAATACTTTGGCCACCCAATGAGAAGGGAGCACTCCCTGGAGAAGACTCTTGAGAGTCCCTAGTACTGCAAGAAGATTCAATCAGTCAGTCCTAAGGGAAATCAACCCTGACTGCTCCCTGGAAGGTCAGATGCTGAAGCTGAAGCTCAAATCCTTTGGCCACCAAATGAGAAGGGAGCACTCCCTGGAGAAGACCCTAATACCGGGAAAGACAGAAGGCGAAAAAGCAGGGGACGGCAAAAGAGGAGATGGCTGGACAGCGTTACTGATGTAACAAACACAAATTTGAGCAGACTTTGGAGGATGGTGGAAGACAGGAGGGCCTGGCGTGGCTTTGTCCATGGGGTCGCAAAGAGTCAGGCTCGACCGTGTGACTGAACAACAACAAATCCCCAGCAAAAAGGACCGGGTAGGAGGTGATGGGAAAGACCTCAGCCTGAGACCTTGAAGAGCCACTGCCTGTCTGAGTACACAATACTGACTGTGACAGACCAATGGTCTCATTCAGCGTAAGGCAGCTTCATATGTTCATATAAACAGGCAAGACGTGGGTCTATAAGCACCCACTATCAACCATGTTAATTGCTATCGATCACTTTATGCCAAGGTACAGTCACTAACTGATTAATCCAATCTGTATTCCACCATCGCAGGCCTAATGGACTCAATGGGCTCACAAGAGCATAACATAACTCTGCTTAGAATGGCACTGCTTATCTACCATTGGTTTGGTGCAGCAGTGTTATTTTTCCCCAATTCAGTGGTGGGTCTCACTGACCCCATGGAGCCAACCAGGGCTTTTTTTTTGTATCAGGAACTCCTTTGGCTATTAGGCCACACACCCCTGATGTAGCCAATCCTTCTGGAGCTTCCAGCAGGCCCTGTACGAAGAGCCCTGTAAGGAATTCTAGCAGGACCTCCTTTGCCTATCAGGCCACACCCCCCTGATGCAGCCAATCCTCCTGGAGCTCTCAGTAGGCCCTGTAAGAAGAGCCCTGTAAGGAATTCTAGCAGGACCTCCTTTGCCTATCAGGCCACACACCCCTGATGTAGCCAATCCTCCTGGAGCTCTCAGTAGGCCCTGTAAGAAGAGCCCTGTAAGGAATTCTAGCAGGACCTCCTTTGCCTATCAGGCCACACCCCCCTGATGCAGCCAATCCTCCTGGAGCTCTCAGTAGGCCCTGTAAGAAGAGCCCTGTAAGGAATTCTAGCAGGACCTCCTTTGCCTATTAGGCCACACCTCCCTGATGTAGCCAATCCTCCTGGAGCTTCCAGTAGGCCCTGTACGAAGAGCCCTGTAAGGAATTCTAGCAGGACCTCCTTTGCCTATTAGGCCACACCCCCTGATTTAGCCAATCCTCCTGGAGCTTCCAGTAGGCCCTGTACGAAGAGCCCTGTAAGGAATTCTAGCAGGACCTCCTTTGCCTATTAGGCCACACACCCCTGATGTAGCCAATCCTCTTGGGGCTTACAGTAGGCCCTATACGAAGATCCCTGTGAGGAATTCTAGCAGGACCTCCTTTGCCTATTAGGCCCCACCCCCCTTATGTAGCCAATCCTCCTGGAGCTTCCAGTAGGCCCTGTACGAAGAGCCCTGTGAGGAATTCTAGCAGGACCTCCTTTGCCTATTAGGCCCCACCCCCCTGATGTAGCCAATCCTCCTGGAGCTTCCAGTAGGCCCTGTACGAAGAGCCCTGTGAGGAATTCTAGCAGGACCTCCTTTGCCTATTAGGCCACACACCCCTGATGTAGCCAATCCTCCTGGAGCTTACAGCAGGCCCTGTACGAAGAGGCCTGTGAGGAATTCTAGCAGGACCTCCTTTGCCTATTAGGCCACACACCCCTGATGTAGCCAATCCTCCTGGAGCTTACAGCAGGACCTGTACAAAGAGCCCTGTGAGGAATTCTAGCAGGACCTCCTTTGCCTATTAGGCCACACCCCCCTGAGGCAGCCAATCCTCCGAGAGCTTCCAGTAGGCCCTGTACGAAGAGCCCTGTAAGGAATTCTAGCAGGACCTCCTTTGCCTATTAGGCCACACACCCCTGATGTAGCCAATCCTCCTGGAGCTTCCAGTAGGCCCTGTACGAAGAGCCCTGTAAGGAATTCTAGCAGGACCTCCTTTGCCTATTAGGCCACACCCCCTGATTTAGCCAATCCTCCTGGAGCTTCCAGTAGGCCCTGTACGAAGAGCCCTGTAAGGAATTCTAGCAGGACCTCCTTTGCCTATTAGGCCACACCCCCCTGATGCAGCCAATCCTCCTGGAGCTTCCAGCAGGCCCTGTACGAAGAGCCCTGTAAGGAATTCTAGCAGGACCTCCTTTGCCTATTAGGCCACACACCCCTGATGTAGCCAATCCTCCTGGAGCTCTCAGTAGGCCCTGTATGAAGAGCCCTGTAAGGAATTCTAGCAGGACCTCCTTTGCCTATTAGGCCACACACCCCTGATGTAGCCAATCCTCCTGGAGCTCTCAGTAGGCCCTGTATGAAGAGCCCTGTAAGGAATTCTAGCAGGACCTCTTTTGCCTATTAGGCCACACCCCCCTGATGCAGCCAATCCTCCTGGAGCTTCCAGCAGGCCCTGTACGAAGAGCCCTGTAAGGAATTTTAGCAGGACCTCCTTTGCCTATTAGGCCACACCCCCCTGATGTAGCCAATCCTTCTGGAGCTTACAGTAAGCCCTGTACTGAGAGCCCTGAAAGCTCTTGGAGGATTGGCTACATCAGAGGGGTGTGGTCTAATATCAGGGGCGGAATTCTTGCAGGACCTCCTTTGCCTATTAGGCCACACACCCCTGATGTAGCCAGTCCCTCTGGAGCTTACAGTAGGACCTGTACTGAGAGCCCTGTAAGCTCTTGGAGGATTGGCTACATCAGAGGGGTGTGGTCTAATATGCAAAGAAGTCCCTGCTACAAAAAAAGCCCTGGAGCCAATCAATCCTCTAATTACAGGAAAGAACACGTGGGGTATATGGTGGTGCTCTTGGGGAGTAAGATATGACCCCAAAACTCATAGATCGACTTAATTTAAAAAACAAACTACAGCAAAAAATAAATAACAACTGTTAAATATTTACAGAATCTCTCAAAAACCATTTCCTGAGTTCTGATTCACACTTGCAGATAACCAGAGGTGGAATTCTAGCAGGAGCTCCTTTGCATATTAGGCCACACACCCCCGATGTAGCCAATCCTCCAAGAGCTTACAAAAATGAGCCTTGTAAGCTCTTGGAGGATTGGCTACATCAGGGGTGTGGCCTAATATTCAAAGGAGCTCCTGCTAGAATTCCACCCCTGCAGATAACTAATATCAAGCTACCACCTATTGCTTTATGAAGCTGCCCGACCACTACAGTCATCTTTGGAGGCTGTGCTTTAGGTACCCTCACCTCCTGAGGGTAAGTAGGTGGCAACCCAGGACAGGGCCTTCTTGGCAATGGCACCAAATCTCTGCGACTCCTTCCCCAGGGTGATTCGTCTGTCCTCTTCTGTTGCCACCTTCTGCTAGAAGGTGAAGACTTTTTGATTTGCTTCGCATTCCCTCCATGACCTGACCTTTCTAACCGATATTTATATGCTTTGTTATGTGTTTTAATGCTATTTTGTATATATTTTAATTGTTTCGACTTTGTTTTTTCAATTGTTTAATGATGTGTCTTTGGGAGGTAGGGTTGATCTGAATGGTTTTAATATGTAATTTTATCGTGCACGTTTTAATTTGTTAGCCGCCCTGAGTGCCCCTGTAAGGATGGGGGGGGGGAAGGTAAAGGTAGTACCCTGTGCAAGCACCAGTTGTTTCCAACTCTAGGGTAACGTTGCTTTCATGTTTTCACGGCAGACTTTTTAACAGGGTGGTTTGCCCTTGCCTTCCCCAGTCCTCTACACTTTCCCTGCAGCAAGCTGGGTGCTCATTTTACCGACCTCAGAAGGATGGAAGGCTGAGTCAACCTCGAGCCGGCTCCCTGAACCCAGCTTCCGCCAGGATCGAACTCAGGTCGTGAGCAGAGCTTAAAGGTAAAGGCAGTCAGTCCCCTGTGCAAGCACCAATCGTTTCCGACTCTGGGTTGACATTGCTTTCACGTTTTCACGGCAGACTTTTTAACGGGGTGGTTTGCCCTTGCCTTCCCCAGTCCTCTACACTTTCCCTCCAGCAAGCTGGGTGCTCATTTTACCAACCTCAGAAGGATGGAAGGCGGAGTCAACCTCGAGCCGGCTCCCTGAACCCAGCTTCCGCCGGGATCGAACTCAGGTCGTGAGCAGAGCTTAGAGCTGCAGTACTGCAGCTCTACCACTCTATGCCACGGGGCTCTTTATGGGCAGAAAAGTGGGATGCAAATGTTGTAAATAAATAAAATAAAAATAAAACCCCACCCCGTGTTTATCATGGGGAAGCAGCAACCACAATCCTATTTGTTCCATAAATTACCTCTCCCTTCATCCTAAAAAAGGACAGAAGAACGGAGGGAAAGGGGTCAGATGAAGGATGAAACAATTTCCCATTCTGGACAGGCTGACGGCTGACAAGGCTCGTGTTTGTAAAGGGAATAAAGATCTGTCCATCAAGACCCAACTTGACAAGGCTGCCGGACGAAATGCTAAGTGAAGAAACAAGGGCTTTTTGCACGGAGCAAAGCAAAAGGTCGCGCAGCGTGCCTACGGGCCTTCAGGCACTCTTCTGTGCTTCAAAGAGAAGGTTAACGTTAAAAAGGAGGTAGATCCAAACGGGCAACCCCCTTGGCCTGAAGCAGTTGAACAAAGCAGGAGTCAAGTTGCACCCATAAGACCAATCAATTTTTATTCAGAACGTAAGCTTTCGTGTGCTCTTAAGCACACTTCATCAGACGAGGAATCCAGCACAGTGAGCAAAGCCATACGGAGCTGAGCAGAGCCATACATAACAACATAAAAGAAGCCATGTTGGATCAGGCCAATGGCCCATCCAGTCCAACACTCTGCATCACATAGCAACATAAGAGAAGCCATGTTGGGTCAGGCCAGTGGCCCATCCAGTCCAACACTCTGTGTCATATAAGAACATAAGAGAAGCCATGTTGGGTCAGGCCAATGGCCCATCCAGTCCAACACTCTGTCTCTCATAAGAACATAAAAGAAGCCATGTTGGGTCAGGCCAATGGTGCATCCAGTCCAACACTCTGTGTCATATAAGAACATAAGAGAAGCCATGTTGGATCAGGCCAATGGCGCATCCAGTCCAACACTCTGTGTCACATAAGAACATAAGAGAAGCCATGTTGGATCAGTCCAATGGCCCATCCAGTCCAACACTCTGTGTCACATAACAACATAAGAGTAGCCATGTTGGATCAGGCCAATGGCCCATCCAGTCCAACACTCTGTGTCACATAAGAACAGAAGAGAAGCCATGTTGGATCAGGCCAATGGCCCATCCAGTCCAACACTCTGTGTCACATAAGAACATAAGAGAAGCCATGTTGGATCAGGCCACTGGCCCATCCAGTCCAACACTCTGTGTCACATAAGAACATATGAGAAGCCATGTTGGATCAGGCCAATGGCCCATCCTGTCCAACACTCTGTGTCACATAAGAACATAAGAGAAGCCATGTTGGATAAGGCCAATGGCCCATCCCGTCCAATACTCTGTGTCACATAAGAACGTAAGAGAAGCCATGTTGGATAAGGTCAATGGCCCATCCTGTCCAATACTCTGTGTCACATAAGAACATAAGGGAAGCCACGTTGAATCAGGCCAATGGCCCATCCAGTCCAACACTCTGTGTCACATAAGAACATAAGGGAAGCCATGCTGGATCAAGCCAATGGCCCATCTAGTCCAACACTCTGTGTCACATAAGAACATAAGAGAAGCCATGTTGGATCAGGTCAATGGCCCATCCAGTCCAATACTCTTTGTCACATAAGAACATAAGAGAAGCCATGTTGGATCAGGCCAATGGCCCATCCAGTCCAACACTCTGTGTCACATAAGAATATAAGAGAAGCTATATTGGATCAGGCCAATGGCCCATCCAGTCCAACACTCTGTGTCACATAAGAACATAAGAGAAGCCATGTTGGATCAGGCCACTGGCCCATCTAGTCCAACACTCTGTGTCCCGTAAGAACATCAGAGAAGCCATGCTGAATCAGGCCAATGGCCCATCCGGTCCAACGATCTGTGTCACATAAGAGCAGAAGAGAAGCCATGTTGGATCAGGCCAATGGCCCATCCAGTCCAACACTGTGTGTCACATAAGAACATAACAGAAGCCCTGTTGGATCAGGCCACTGGCCCATCCAGTCCAACACTCTGTGTCACATAAGAACATAAGAGAAGCCATGTTGGATCAGGCCAATGGCCCATCCAGTCCAACACTGTGCCACATAGTGGCCAAAAAACCCAGGTGCCATCAGGAAGTCCATTAGTGGGGCCAGGACACTAGAAGACCTCCTGCTATGCCCCCCCAAGAAGCAAGAATACACAGCATTGCTTGCCCCAGACAGAGAGTTCCAACAATACGCTGTGTCTCCATATGTTTATCCAATCCCCTCTTGACACTGTCTATGCTTGCAGCCACCACCACCTCCTGCGGCAGTGAATTCCCTGTGCTCATCACCCTTTGGGTGAAGAAGGTCTTCCTTTTATCCGTTCTAACCCGAATGCTCAGTAATTTCATCTAGCGCCCACGAGTTCATGTAGAGAGCAGCTGCAGTCTGATGGACTGACGATGGTCCTGATTCAGTATAAATCAGCTTCACGTCTCTCGCTCCCGCCAGGAGCCAGCAGCAGGTTTCCAGTTCCCGGAGACCCCAAAATGTCTGCCTTTAACTGGCATTCAAAGAGCAGCGCGGTACGGACAGGCCAGCAGAGACGAAAAAGATTCGATCTGAGGAAGAAGAGCAGGTGCGTTTCTCAGCCACTGAACAGCTGCCAAGCAAGCAGCCCGGCTTGCGGGAGCTACAGATCAAATGCTCTCACTTGGGGTACATCAAAGCAAGCCTAAGAGAAGGGGAACCACGGTCGTCGGGCACCTGTGTGAGCTCGAGATGAAAGATGAAACTGTGTTCTTGCCAGCCGTCAAAAAGGACTGGGAAATACAGAGCAGTGAGTCAGGATCAGCGAGTTGGGGAGGGACGGTGGCTCAGTGGTAGAGCATCTGCTTGGGAAGCAGAAGGGCCCAGGTTCAATCCCCGACATCTCCAAAAATGGGTCCAGGCAAACAGGTGTGAAAAACCTCAGCTTGAGACCCTGGAGAGCCTCGTAAGCATTAGGGAGGGACGGTGGCTCAGTGGTAGAGCATCTGCTTGGGAAGCAGAAGGTCCCAGGTTCAATCCCCGGCATCTCCAAAAATGGGTCCAGGCAAATAGGTGTGAAAAACCTCAGCTTGAGACCCTGGAGAGCCTCGTAAGCATTAGGGAGGGATGGTGGCTCAGTGGTAGAGCATCTGCTTGGGAAGCAGAAGGTCCCAGGTTCAATCCCCGGCATCTCCAAAAATGGGTCCAGGCAAACAGGTGTGAAAAACCTCAGCTTGAGACCCTGGAGAGCCTCGTAAGCATTAGGGAGGGACGGTGGCTCAGTGGTAGAGCATCTGCTTGGTAAGCAGAAGGTCCCAGGTTCAATCCCCGGCATCTCCAAAAATGGGTCCAGGCAAACAGGTGTAAAAAACCTCAGCTTGAGACCCTGGAGAGCCTCGTAAGCATTAGGGAGGGATGGTGGCTCGGTGGTAGAGCATCTGCTTGGTAAGCAGAAGGTCCCAGGTTAAATCCCCGGCATCTCCAAAAAAAAGGGTCCAGGCAAATAGGTGTGAAAAACCTCAGCTTGAGACCCTGGAGAGCCGCTGCCAGTCTGAGAAGACAATACTGACTCTGATGGACCAAGGGTCTGATTCAGTATAAGGCAGTTTCATATGTTCATATGATCAGGGGTAGGGAACGCTGGCTCTCCAGATGTCTTTTTTGCCTACAACTCCCATCAGCCCCAGCCATTGGCCATGCTGGCTGGGGCTGATGGGAGTTGTAGGCAAAAAAAAACATCTGGAGAGCCACTGTTCCCTACCCCTGGTTTGGATGGACCTTAGGCATCCAGAGTAACTGACTATTCTGGTAGGGATACTGGCTATTTTGTGAGATCGCTACGCTTCCTTTCCCCCCCCCCCCCCCTTGAATGGTGCGAACGATTTCCATAAGCTCTTGCTCAAAGGCTTTTTGGCCAGAAATCAAACACTCTTGCTTTTTATGGGAGGCCGTAAAAGAAGTGAAAGATGCAAAGCGTTTTATTTGAGGAAGGAAATTACTTAACATAAACATATGTAAAATACTGAAATTGTAAAAATAAGAAAGGCCTCCACGACAGCTGAGGCATTACAAGTCCAACGACCTCCGTGCTTTCTGGCTCAGGAATAGCCCAGACACACACACACACACAGGAAGAACGGCGTGGAAAAGAAGCCACATTTTAGTCACGCTGCTTCCACTGTCTTTCAGCCACGGCTTTATCTCCAGTAATGGACCACCTAATAGCTCCTAATGAGCTCTGTAAAGATGTTCCAGAGGAAGGGTGCATAGCAGAATTGGAGGAATTCGGATATATGAGCCATATAATGCGCAATGCGAAGGACCGGTCTTTCAATTGATGTAAGAAGTTGCCTCACCTTAAATTGAGAGCCAGTTTGGTGTAGTGGTTAAGTGCGCGGACTCTTCTCTGGGAGAAGCAGGTTTGATTCCCCACTCCTCCACTTGCACCTGCTAGCATGGCCTTGGGTCAGCCAGAGCTCTGACAGAGGTTGTCCTTGAAAGGGCAGCTGCTTTGAGAGCCGTCTCCAGCCCCACCCACCTCACAGGGTGTCTGTTGTGGGGGGAGAAGATATAGAAGATTGTAAGCCGCTCTGAGACTCTTCGGAGTGGAGGGCGGGATATAAATCCAATATCTTCTTCCTCTTCATCTTGAAGTGAAGGGAGGGCCTTCAGACACCCCCCCCCCCCAACAGATCCTCCTTCGGACAGCCAGTTTGGTGTGGTGGTGAAGTGCGAGGACTCTTATGTGGGAGAACCGGGTTTGATTCCCCACTCCTCCACTTGCACCTGCTGGAATGCCCTTGGGTCAGCCATAGCTATTGTAGGAGTTGTCCTTGAAAGGGCAGCTGCTGGGAAAGCCCTCTCAGCCCCACCCACCTCACAGGGTGTCTGTTGTGGGGGGGAAAGATAAAGGAGATTGAAAGCCGCTGAGTCTCTTATTCAGAAAGAAGGGTGGGGTATAAATCTATGGTCTTCTTCCTCAAACCGGGGGATCTCCTACCCTAGGAGTAGCCTGAGGTTGCCTTGACCTGGCTAGCCCGGGTTAGTCCAGTCTCAGACCTCAGAAGCTAAGCAGAGTCATCCTTGGTCAGTATTTGGAAGAGAGACTGCCAAGGAATCCAGGGTTGTAAGGAGAAGGCAGGCAATGGCAAACTACCCGTCATGATCCTGGGCCTAGTGTGGCCTACAGGCTCCAGAGAAGCCTGCCTAGGAGTATTACAGAAAGCCTACATTTCCCAGGATCCCATCCATCCCACTGATTGGGTGGCAAAGTTTGGGAGGGAAAACTGGCCCAGAGAGAGGTGGGACCTGGGAAGAGAGCTTAAAAAGGGCCAAGCAGAGACAGGCAATGTTCTTTCCTGGAGAGGCTGCAGGCAGAGAGGTTTTCTGTCTGAGAGCTTGCAGACAGAAAAGGAGTGCTCTCTGGCCCAGGCTGTAAGAAGAGATCTCTCGCTCAAGGGAGGTGGTGAGTTTTGGTATTAGTAGCAGGGCATGTATAGTTCAAGGACGGTCAAACTCGCATAGTGTAAGAGCCACATAAAATAGATGTTTGAGAGCTGCGAGTAAAAAATGTCAGATGTTTGAGAGATACGAATGTCCGATGTCTGAGAGCCACAAGACAGAGAGGAAGGAAGAAGACTGAGAGAGGAGGAGAGGTGGAAAGAAAGCAACTGTAACTTTCAATGCATTCTGAAAGCCACCAGCCAGCTTGGCTTGGGGAAGTGATTTAAGAGACTGAAAGAGAGAATTACTTTCTGCAAGCTGGCCGACGAGGTGATGGGAACTTTGAGAGCCATGCAATATGTGTGAAAGAGCCGCATGTGGCTCTCGAGCCACAGTTTGGCCACCCCCGGTCTAGCTAAACGCGTCCGGCCCTCTCTTTATTTGCACCCACCGCCTTCACTGTTTTCATATTCACTATAGCACTCAACCTTTATCACCACTTATTGTTTTTAGAGCACCAATAATAAACGTCTTTTGTTGTTCTACTGCCTGGGTCCTCATGTCTCCTTGGTCGTGGTGAAGAGGATTCACTCATATGGAAGACAGGGGAGGCTGGGTGCCCTTGCCTCAAATACCCAAGTAATGAAACAATATTTTTATAAAAATTAACTACTGAGCAAATACTGTGCAGGCTTTTAGTTGAGGCTGCGGGCGTCTATTTCTTGATCTGGTTGGCCTCCCCTGTCGGCACTGTCATCTGGGCTATAAATAGGGTTGCCAAGTCCAATTCAAGAAATATCTGGGGACTTTGGGGGTGGAGCCAGGAGACTTTGGGGGTGGAGCCAGGAGACATTAGGGGTGGAGCCAAGATCAAGGCTGTGACAAGCATAATTGAACGCCAAAGGGAGGTCTGGCCATCACATTTAAAGGGACCACACACCTTTTTAAATTCCTTCCTTCCATAGGAAATAATGAAGGATAGGGGCACCTTCTTTTGAGGCTCATAGAATTGGACCCCCTGGTCCAATCTTTTTGAAACTTGGTGGGTATTTTGGGGAGAGGCACTAGATGCTATACTGAAAATTTGGTGCCTCTACCCCAAAAACCAGCCACCCCAGATACCCGCGGATCAATTCTCCATTATTTTCTATGGGAATAAATCTCCATAGGGAATAAAAGAGTTCCCAGCAGACATTTCCCTCCCCTCCCCCCACTTTCTGACGACCCTGAAGGGAGGGAGGGTCTCCAAACCATGGGATCCCCTGCCCCCACCTGGGGACTGGCAACCCTAGCTATAAAGTGGAATGATATCTGCCATCTTTATGGGATAACATCTTGTCATGATGTGCGACGGCCAGGCCCGGCAGAATTGCGATGATATGGAAATTTTCTGAGTGCTGTTGAGCGTAAAATGTTTTTATTGTAT
This sequence comes from Heteronotia binoei, assembly GCF_032191835.1. Taxonomy (NCBI): domain Eukaryota; kingdom Metazoa; phylum Chordata; class Lepidosauria; order Squamata; family Gekkonidae; genus Heteronotia; species Heteronotia binoei. The sequence continues at coordinate 123,406,891 of NC_083230.1, forward strand.
TTTATTGTTTTACTATATGTCGCGCTTCGCCCTGAGCCCTACGGGGGAATGGGCGGTGTCACGACTAAGGGGGGGTCTCACCAATTGCTGCCACAACTCTGGGTTAAGGGTCTCCCTTGAGAAGGCCCAGAGTCCCCTCCCAAGCTCTTCCAGGCCTCCCTTAGCTAGGCCAAATAATGGGCGCGAGGACCAGGCAGAGGGAACAACAACAAAGGTTTATTCCAGTGCAATATAAATTAACAAGGTGCCTTAACCAGTAAAAGGGTGAAGGGAAAATAAACAAAAGCCCTAACCCGTCTGTCTTACGGTCCCACTCTTACCAGCACTTACCCCCTTGGGTAAGGGTCTCTCCCCTGCTTCCAGCTATCCAGGCTACAGCCTGCTTCCAGCTAAGCCTTCCAGGGAAAGAACACCCACTAACTGGGCTTGGTCTTTATATTGTCTTCTCAGGCCCCACCCCTCTCTGGGCCTGTTTCCCTCCAAACCCCTTGCACCCAATCAGAGGGACAGAGAGGATCCTGGGAGATGTAGGCTTTTCCCAGTAACTCCTAAGCAGGCTTCCTTGGGGCCTGCAGGTCTCGCTAGGCCCAGGATCATGACAGGCGGAATAGATGTATACTAAAATAAAATAAATGCCTTTTGTTGTTTTTTTTACTTTAAATATTTTTTTTTTAAAGCAGGCATCTTGTGTGAAACGGGGAAGAGGACAAGGCTGTTGGCTGAGCAAAGTCAGCATTTGATTCACTTGGCATGCGTATTTATCATTTCAGTCGCTAAGCTAGGAGGCTTCCGTTAAAGTTGAGACTGCCTTGTTTCCCACCACCACCACCTCCCCATGAATACAGAGAAAATTTAAGGTTACCGCCCCTGGACATAACAGTTTCACTTAAATAGGACCTGTCTCACATGCAGCGTTTGCAAAAGAATACGCCTAATGGCTTATAAATATTAAAGGTGTTTTAAATTTTAAAATACGTATATTGAGTGCAACAGATCGCAGCTTTGAATCCTACTATTGAAATCTAATGCAGTAGGGTGTAATCTTTTGGAGAAGAAAAAGATGATGATGATGGTGGTGATGATGATACTGGATTTATATCCAGCTCTCCACTCCGAATTTCAGAGTCTCAGAGTGGCTCACAATCTCCTTTGCCTTCCTCCCACACAACAGACACCCTGTGAGGTGGGTGGGGCTGAGAGAGCTCTCCCAGAAGCTGCCCTTTCAAGGAGGGAGCTATGGCTGTCCCAAGGCCATTCCAGCAGCTGCAAGTGGAGCAGGGGGGAATCAAACCCGGTTCTCCCAGATAAGGAAGCTATGGCTGTCCCAAGGCCATTCCAGCAGCTGCAAGTGGAGGAGTGGGGAATCAAACCCGGTTCTCCCAGATAAGAGAGCTCTGGCTGACCCAAGGCCATTCCAGCAGCTGCAAGTGGAGCAGGGGGGAATCAAACCCGGTTCTCCCAGATAAGAGAGCTCTAGCTGACCCAAGGCCATTCCAGCAGCTGCAAGTGGAGGAGTGGGGAATCAAACCCGGTTATCCCAGATAAGAGAGCTATGGCTGACCCAAGGCCATTCCAGCAGCTGCAAGTGGAGGAGTGGGGAATCAAACCCGGTTATCCCAAATAAGAGAGCTCTGGCTGACCCAAGGCCATTCCAGCAGCTGCAAGTGGAGCAGGGGGGAACAAACCCGGTTCTCCCAGATAAGAGAGCTCTGGCTGACCCAAGGCCATCCCAGCAGCTGCGAGTGGAGGAGGGGGGAATCAAGCCCGGTTCTCCAAGATAAGAGAGCTATGGCTGACCCAAGGCCATTCCAGCAGCTGCAAGTGGAGGAGTGGGAAATCAAACCCGGGTTGGATTCCCCACTCCTCCACTTGCACCTGCTGGAATGGCCGTGGGTCAGCCAGAGCTCTCTTATCTGGGAGAACCGGGTTGGATTTCCCACTCCTCCACTTGCACCTGCTGGAATGGCCGTGGGTCAGCCATAGCTCTTGTAGGAGTTCTTGAAAGGGCAGCTGCTATGAGAGCCCTCTCAGCCTCACCCACCTCACAGAGTGTCTGAGTCTTTGACTCAGAGAGAAGGGCGGGGTATAAATCTGCGGTCTTCTTCTTCCCTACCAGTAGGGCTTTTTGTAACAGGAACTCATTTGCACATCAGGCCACAACCCTCTGATGGTGCCAATCCTCCAAAAGCTTACAGGGCTCTTCTTCCAGGGCCTACTGTAAGCACTTGGAGGATTGGCTACATCCGTGGGGTGTGGCCTAATATGCAAAGGAGTTCCTTCTACAAAAAAAAAGCCCTGCCTAACAGCGTTCCCAAGAATTAACTCCTGTGTTGAAACTGACAAAGATAACTTACTCTACAGTGAGGAATCCAAGAAGGCAGACCAGGCACTCTCAAGTCTCCCTTTATGCTAAGATGGCAATAAGGGAACATTCAGTGAACAGTGAAATTGAAAAGCAACAAAACTAAAACAGATTTAATGCGGTTAACCTGAAGAACTCACGCCTACAAGGATCAGCAAAGAAAACTGGTATTTTTTTTTAAACCCATGAAAGTCAACCAGCTGTTTATTAGTTCAAACAGCCAGTATTTCAATTTTAAAAAGAAAAATACTTAATCCTTTTTTAAATAGCAATTATTCCCGGTAGGCTTTTATTTGATCTTTTGTTTTTATTAAATGGATGATAAACCGGTCTATCAAGCCGACTTAAAACAGCATCCAGACCTCATTCCTATGCTGAAGCTGTGAAGAAATTCTTTCTAGATACAAAGAAACTCCCAGATGTTCAAAAATTGAACGGCAACTTTTTCCCCCCTAAAGAGATGGAGAGAGAAACCTGGGGTCGAAGATACCCCACCCCCCAGCTCCAAATTCTTCTGTGAACGAAACACATGGCAAGCTCTTTCACTTTTTGGCAGCATGGTTGTCCTATCTGAACAGTATCTGAATTTCTTTCCAATGTTAAGGTGGAAACTCTTCTGTATTTAATTTCAACCCGTTGGTTCTGGTCCTACCTTCTGGGGCAACAGAAAACAATTTCACACCATCCACTAGATGACAGCCCTTCAAGGACTTGAAGATTGTGATCAGATCACCTCTCAGCGCCTCCTCTCCAGGCTAAACATGCCCAGCTCTTCCAACCTTTCTTCACAGGACTTGGTCTCCTTTCCTCATAGGACTTGGTCTCCACGCCTTTTGGCAGCATGGTTGTCCTATCACCATGCTGGGTGGTGGAGAAAATGAAACTCTCCCCGCCCACCCCCCACCCCCACCCCCCAAAAATCCATGCAAACATGGCAGAAGGCATGGTGAAATGATTGCCTGCCTATGTTAAGATTCGTGATCTAGGCAGGGGTGTCGAACTCATTTGTTATGAGGGCCAGATCTGACATAAATGAGACTTTTTCGGGCCGGACTATGGCCCTGTTCAGACGTACAGCGTAATCAGATGTTGTTAAGAACATAAGAACAGAAGAGAAGCCATGTTGGATCAGGCCAGTGGCCCATCCAGTCCAACACTCTGTGTCACATAAGAATAACAGAGAAGCCATGCTGGATCAGGCCAGTGGCCCATCCAGTCCAGCACTCTGTGTGACATAAGAACAGAAGAGAAGCCATGTTGGATCAGGCCAATGGCCCCTCCAGTCCAACAGTCTGTGTCACACAGTGGCCTAAAGAACCCAGATGCCATCAGGCGATCCATCAGTGAGGCCAGGACACTAGAAGCCCTTCCACTGTGCTCCCCCTTCCAAGCACCCAGAATACAGAGCATCACTGCCGCAGACATAAGAACATAAGAGAAGCCATGCTGGATCAGGCCAATGGCCCACTGAGTCCAACACTCTGTGTCACACAGTGGCCAAAAAACCCCAGGTGCCATCAGGAGGTTCATCAGTGGGGCCAGGACACTAGAAGCCCCTCCAAGTCTCTACCTCTTGAATCTCTGTCTGCACCCCATAATCTATATTACTTGGGCATTAATTTGTTTTTTTTTAAAAGACTGTGGGTGTGGACTTTTGTTCCTTAATATCTCCTAATGCTTTTTGATTTATTCAACGAAGCTTTGATCATTTATATAATTGCGGAGCGTTATGAGTGATATCTAAGGTGTATTAATTTTGAGGCTGGTTTGTACGGAGGTTCATGGTAACCTTTATTCCCTGCTCCTTTATCCACATTGCTCTCTTTTTTGGTTTCTCAATCCCCAGGTGGGGGCAGGGGAGCTGTCCTTGCTGTTTCCTTCCGGATTTAAAGTGGCTGATAAGACAGCAGCATCTGCCTTCCAGTATTAACTCGTGGTAGCACCCCCCCCCCCACCTTGCAATCCTTCTCGGAACCGGATCATTTTGTTACCTGCTCCTTTGCGGTGCTTATTTGAGTTCTCCGGTTTCACCTCGTAGTTCTCTTCGCCTGGATAGTTCTGCTGTGATATTAACCAACTTCCAGATGTCTGAGGGCTGTCCCAGAGCAAAAGGAGCCTCGGATGTCCAGTTTACGGTCGCCATTTTTATTTTTTTTTACTACTTAGCGATATGCGCATAACCGCATAACGAGTCAACCGATGCGCATGTGCATAATGCACGCATGCGCAGAATAGTGGAAGAAAAAAGAACCGCCTGGTGCAGTCGTGTGAGCGGCAAAAGACGGTTTCACCGCAGAGTGATTCCGCATTGCAGTATGGCGGTCTGATCGATAATATCCGGAACAAAGATATTCTGAACAGAACCGAATCAGTTTAACATGGACTCGACACGCTGTGTGAACGGGGCCGATGTGTGCCATAAAATCGAATGTAGCAAAGATATAAACTTTATAAAGGAAACAATTAAATATTTTTTTAAAAAAACAACCTTAAAATAAAACATGCTTAAAACGTTAGCACTTGTTGGGCTTAATGGTGTTTTCTTTGCATCTCTCCTGTGCGATCCAGGGAACTGGGCAAGGGAAGCTCCTTCCCCAGGGGACCAGGAGGGGGAGGAACCTAAGCCAATAGAAAGAAGAGAGGCTTGGCTCGGTAGCCCTGCTGTGCGATTGAGAGCCTAGTAAAGCAAACTCTGCCTCCCCTCCTTCCTTCCCAAGGCAATGGAGAAAACAGAGACTTTCCTCTGTAGCTCTGCTGTGTGATTGAGCAAGCCTGGCAAAGCAAGCTGTGATGCAGAAGGAAGCAAGAGAGAGGGAGAAGGAAGCAGACAGACAGCGGCTTGGGGGCCTGACTGGAGCCCTCTGGGGGCCCGATTTGGTCCATGGGCTGCACATTTGACACCCCTGATCTAGAGAGCACAACACATTGGAACAAAAATGGTCTTAGAATGCTTAATATTTAAAACTCAACTGATGTGGAGTCATCATCCCCAACTTCCAAATGCAAATTAACAAGAAGTAACTGCGCTTGTTCTCAAAGAGCTGAATGCTTTATTAAGTCCATTTATCACTCGGTCGAGGTTACTCTAGAAACCGTGTTTTGCTGTTAAGTGAGACATCAGAAGCTGAAGTGCGCAACGCAGAAGTTTCTGACATATTCTTGAGCTCGAAGCAAGGTACTGAATGAACCCTTTCACACACACACACACAATGACCTGAATGTATTCCATCCACAAATATCATAGAATCAGAATCATAGAGTTGGAAGGAACCTATAGGGTCATCTAGTCCAACCCCCTGCACAATGCAGAAAACTCACAAACACCTCCCTCTAAATTCACAGGATCTTCACTGCTGTCAGATGGCCATCCAGCCTCTGTGGAAAAACCTCCAAGGAAGGAGAGCCCACCACCTCCTGAGGAAGCCTGTTCCACTGAGGAACCACTCCGATTGTCAGGAATTTCTTTCCAATGTTAAGGTGGAAACTCTTCTGTGATTTAATTTCAACCCGTTGGTTCTGGTCCTACCTTCTGGGGCAACAGAAAACAATTCCACCCCATCCTCTAGATGACAGCCCTTCGAGGACTTGAAGATTGTGATCAGATCACCTCTCAGCCTCTTCCTCTCCAGGCTAAACATGCCCAGCTCTTCCAACATTTCTTCACAGGACTTGGATCTCCTTTCCTCATAGGACTTGGTCTCCAGACCCCTCACCATCTTGGTTGCCTCCCTCTGGTTCTTTCCTTCTCAGTGTCCCGAGTTAAGCTCTATGCCTTCTCATGGTCCTTCTCTGTCTCATATAGGGCTATAAACATTTACAACATTGTAGACTTTTATTGAGTTAAAGAAACCTTGTGTGTCAAAGTCAATGCATGGGTAAAAATAATCACTCAGTCACATTTTTAGCCTGTTCTTCCTCAAAGCCGTTAAGAGCAGCAATACACTGTTCTCCACTGCTCCATTTTATCCTTGCAACAACCCTCTGGAATAGGCCAAACTGGGAGAGTGAAAGTATGCATGCATACGAAATAGGGTTGCCAAGTCCTCTTCATCCTCTGGCAGGGGACATTCGCATGCGCAACGGAATGACGTCACTCGAAAGTGACATCATCAAAATGACGGCGCCCGAGTGGGACCACTCTAGGCATTTCCAGGAAAACTATGATTTTCCCGGACGCTCTAGCTATTTGGGATTTTTACCTCCCAAATGGCTAGAGCGTCCAGGAAAACCATAGAGTTTTCCCAGAAACGCCTAGAGTGGCCCCGCATGGGGTGCCGCCATTTTGATAACGTCCCCTCCCGGTGACGCCATTGCACCAGTGGCACAGGGGGAGGTTCCCCCCGCAGGCCTAATGTGGGTCGGCGGGTTGACTGCTCCCCAGGCGGGAGTTTCCCCGCCCGGACCGGGGGCTTGGCAGCCCTAATACAAAAGCTTACATTCTGAATAAAACTTTTGTAGGTCTTAAAGGTGCCACTTGACTCCTACTTTGTTCTAGAGTCACCCAGTGAGTTTTAACAGCATTTACAAGATTGCAGAACAACTTTTGATACAGATTAGGCTGAAAGACAGCAATTGAACAAGGGGCATGACATGCATCGCAGTGAAAGAAACAGATATTCTGGTTTAAGTTCACCCTGTAGGTTCTAGATTGAGAGGAGTTAGCCGTGATAGTCTGTTGCTGCAAAATAGTAGAGTCCAGTAGCGCCTTTAAGACTAACAACTTTTATAGTAGCAAAGCTTTCGAGAAACACAGCTCTCTTCGTCAGGTGCACGGAGGGTATGTAGAAACTAACCAAAGATAAATTAGGCGGTAAGGGGAGGGGAGAGTGGATGCAGGAAGTGAGTGCTGTGCAAAAGCAAAGAAGTTGCAAAAGTCATGAAAAAGGTAGATTTTTTTACCGCAGATTTATACCCCGCCGTTCTATCTGAATCAGATTCAGAGCAGCTTACAATTTCCTATATCTTCTCCTCCCACAACAGACAATCTGTGAGGTGGGTAGGGCTGAGAGGGCTCTCACAGCAGCTGCCCTTTCAAGGACAACCTCTGCCAGAGCTATGGCTGACCCAAGGCCATTCCAGCAGCTGGAAGTGGAGGAGTGGGGAACCAAACCCAGCTTTCCTGGATAAGAGTCCAAGCACTAAAGCACTACACCAAACTGGCTCTCCAACAGTGCCCACACAGGTGTCCCATGGCTACGGGCCTGGGTGAAAGCTTTTTGACCTACACTTTTTAAACAAGGGCATTAGACAGAAACCTACCAAGCATATAAAGTGCAGAAAAGGGCAACTAGGAATGAGTAAAGGTTTGGAACACTTTCCCTATGAAGAAAGGTTAAAATGCTTGGGACTCTTGGAGAAACGTCGACTGCGGGGTGACACTATAGAGGTTTACAAGATTATGCACGGGATGGAGAAATTGCAGAGCAGTCAGGTTAAAAAGGATAAAAGTACTTCTTCATCCAAAGAGTGATTAACATGTGGAATTCACTGCCACAGGAGGTGGTGGCGGCTACAAGCATAGTCAGCTTCAAGAGGGGATTGGATAAAAATATGGAGCAGAGGTCCATCAGTGGCTATTAGCCACAGTATATGTTTGTGTGGGTGCGCGTAGTTGTGTGTATATATGTATGTATGTATATGATCCAACTTACGTTCTTCTGTGACACAGAGTGTTGGACTGGATGGGCCATTGGCCTGATCCAACATGACTTCTCTTATGTGACACAGAGTGTTGGACTGGATGGGCCATTGGCCTGATCCAGCATGGCTTCTCTTATGTTCTTATGTGACACAGAGTGTTGGACTGGATGGGCCATTGGCCTGATCCAACATGGCTTCTCTTATGTTCTTATGTGACACAGAGTGTTGGACTGGATGGGCCACTGGCCTGATCCAACATGGCTTCTCTTATGTTCTTATGTGACACAGAGTGTTGGACTGGATGGGGCATTGGCCTGACTCAACATGGCTTCTCTTATGTTCTTATGTGACACAGAGTGTTGGACTGGATGGGGCATTGGCCTGACCCAACATGGCTTCTCTTCTGTTCTTATGTGACACAGAGTGTTGGACTGGAGGGGCCACTGGCCTGATCCAGCATGGCTTCTCTTATGTTCTTATGTGACACAGAGTGTTGGACTGGATGGGCCATTGGCCTGATCCAACAAGGCTTCTCTTATGTTCTTATATGCCCATTGTAAAGCATTGTCTGTATAATGACAGGAATCATGCACTGTTCAAGCATTTCAGGTACTGCCTGGGAAGCAGCTTATGCACGTTTCTCTCTACAATTTATGAGGGTGGGTGGGGGGGGGATCATTCTGACAGAAATGTTATGCTTCTGTCTGCTTACAGGCACTGTCAGGCTTAGTAGAAAAGCAGTGCCGCAGCTGGGGTTGAAGGCAACCAGAGTACTTAAGAGTGAAAACAGACTTTCCCCTGAATCTCTGCAATATCTCACCAGTGCCTCTGGAGAGATTACTCCCATGCTCTGACTGGGGTGGAGGGGGGGGGAAGAAAAGACAGAGATTTGAAATACTGATAGATTATTAAATGGGTCTTTCCAAAGAACACAAAACAAAAGCCCCGCGGGTCGAAGGAGATCTGAAGACAAGGATTGCACGTTTGATATTCGGTTCCACGCTTTAAAAATCCACAAGTGCCATTTCAGGTTTGGAAGTTCAAAAGACAATATTTATTTACTTGCAATGTTTATACTTGGCCTTTCTGCCCTCATCAGGTTGACGGAGGCTGCTAGCAGATTAAGAACAACCATTTTTTTTTAAAAAAAGTCTTGAAATCCATGGAAACCGAATGAAAAGATTATTAAAATCAAATAATCACGTCCGCTTCGAGACCCGGCACAGGGGTGAACTCTGCGCTCCTCTTTAGAACCGGCGTTTTCAAATCGCTCTCCAAGTTTTAAATTAAAACCACGGCGAATCTTCAAATGATACGTTCGGAGTACTGTCTCACAAACACTTGCTCTTTTACGCCCACCATCACCTGAAGGTTTGTACGGATATCAATAAAAATGTCACCTTTGTCTAGAGTTCAGTGGCTTTTCCTCCTACACAAATCCTATTTGTTTAAATTGGGCTCGTGTAAGAGACATTCCGGGTGTATTGTACCCCCCGTTAACTGGTGGTGGGATACCTCAGAATCCCCCCTTACGCAGAATAAGATTTCTTGGGCTGGCCAAAATCTGAAGCAGATCCAGAAAATACAAGTAGGTATATATGTGCTTTAGCAGAGCCCCGTGGCGCAGAGTGGTAAAGCTGAAGTACTGCGGTCCGAGCTCTCTGCTCATGACCTGAGTTCAATCCCAGTGGAAGCTGGGTTCAAGTAGCCGACTCAAGGTTGACTCAGCCTTCCATCCTTCTGAGGTCGGTCAAATGAGTCCCCAGCTTGCTGGGGGGAAAGTGTAGATGACTGGGGAAGGCAAGGGCAAACCACCCCGTTAAAAAGAGTCTGCTGTGAAAACGTTGTGATGCGATGTCATCCTAGAGTCGGAAACGACTGGTGCTTGCACAGGGGACTACCTTTACCTTTATATATGTGCTTGGATTCCATTAACTTCTTATTCGGGAAGCAATATGGCTTAAACTTTTTTCCCCGTTAATAATCCAGACAACTCACTATGAATTTATCCAGACCGTGAGAGGCAGGAAGGGATCAGCCAGTGTTTGGCTCCCCTGGCCCTTTCTTACATGGTCAGGGGAATGCCCAGGCCTCATTTTGAGCAGGCGCTAACAGGAGATCCAGAACTTCTAAATTTTATCGTGCTCTGAGCCCCGTGGCGCAAAGTGTTAAAGCTGCAGTACTGCAGTCCTAAACTCTGCTCACGACCTGAGTTCAAACCCCAGCGGAAGCTGGGTTTTCAGGTAGCCGGCTCGAGGTTGACTCAGCCTTCCATCCTTCTGAGGTCGGTAAAATGAGTGCCCAGCTTGCTGGGGGGAAAGTGTAGATGATTGGGGAAGGCCATGGCAAACCACCCCATAAAAAATCTGCCGTGAAAACGTTGTGAAAGCAACGTCACCCCAGAGTCGGAAACGACTGGTGCTTGCACAGGGGATCTTTCCTTCTTTCTCCCCCCCCCCCGAAAAAAATGATTCTGGTTTCCATTGTTCAAACCCGCTGTGAGAATTTGGCTGAACTCTAAGATTTGACAAGCTTTCTAATATTTTTCCCCACCAAAAAAAAGGGGGGGGGGAATAACCAAAACATCTAAAGCATACAGATGGAAATCTTCCTCACGCCACTGTGGCCACATAGGAGAAAGTAATTTTCAAAGTATGTTGGGACGAAGGTTTTATTATGACAATTCTAATTCAAGAAACATTTTAAGGTCGATGCTGAGCTGGCATAATTGGCGCGTGTGGCAGATGCAAATGAGTAGTGCTTATGAGTTCCGGCACCTCCTTTTTCTATGAAACAACCCCTGGTAATGCCAATTGTCACTTCGGGATCAAGAAGGCGTTTTCCTCCAGGACAGACTGGCCCAGAGATCCTAAAGGGTTTTTTCTTCCGGGGGGGGGGGGGGCACAAAGCATGAGTCACTAGAGGAAGGGGGGGGGAACCTGTGAATTTCCTGAGTTATGTAAAGAGTTGTTCTAGATAATCCTTGAGGTTCCTTCCAGTTTGCGATTTTTAAATATTCTTAATTTACTGTGAATTTTGTACTGCTTACATCTTGCTACATTACTACACACAGTTTCAGAATGAAACGGGGACAATTATCGCTGGGGATGTGAGTGTGTGTGTGCGTGTGGTGGTGGGGGAAGAGAGAGAGACAGAGAGAGACAGAAACAGAGAAAGAATGAGAGAGAGAAAGACAGACAGAGACAGAGAGAAAGAGATATGGGGGAGGAGAGAGGGAGAGAAGCCGCACAGACCAATACTTCCTCTAAACTGTGGAAATTTGTGAGCACAAATTCTACTTCGTGATCTACTGGCATTAAAGTTGTGAGCAAGCGATTCGGCTACTGCATAAATTTGTTTGCGCCGGGGTCATTTTCCCCGAGCTAAGACAAAAAAGTGTGAGCCGGAGGATTTAAAAACCGTGAGCTTGCTCACACTAACTCAGCTTAGAAGGAACACTGACGCAGACAGTTTATTTAGGCGCTCCGTTCATCTCTACGGAAGCGCCCCAGACAGGTGCTGACCACAATACCAGCAGGCAAACTGGGTACTATCAGACACCCAGCAGCTGCATGTTTACCCACAAGCAGTGCCAGCTTAGCGGCACGCTTACCCTGCCTCATATTGCCTGCCAGTGAGGTACACGACACCTCCCCTCAGTCACCATTCAGAGACAGCGGCCCGGTCCTTCTAAGCAAACCACAGGTTGCTGCAGATGAACCTGTCTCACTTAACAGAAGTGACCTCAAAGCCACCTCTAGGAAGTCTGACGTCCCAGCCATGCCCGAGACCAGGAGTGGGATTCTAGCAGGAGCTCCTTTGCATATTGGGCCACGCACCCCTCATGTAGCCAATCCTCCAAGAGCTTACAAAAAAGAGCCTTGTAAGCTCTTGGAGGATTGGCTACATCAAGGGGGTGTGACCTAATATGCAAAGGCGCTCCTGCTAAGAATTCTACCCCTGGCCAAGACGAACAACAGACAACATTTTCACTATATATTTTTGTGTGCAGGTGAATAATAACCCAGGGCTGCAAAAAAGCAAGCCAAGAAATCCCATCTGTGTGTTCTTTTTTTTAAAGCCCCTTCGCAACACAACGAAGACACCATCTTAGGCAGCACGCATCTAAAAGTATGACTGCAGAATCGCTAGCCTAAACAACTGCTGAAGAAGCATCTAATTACTTACTATTTGTTTAACATCAACAATAACTGTCAAGAACATGCCCTCACTTAAGTAATACAGGAGATTTCATAGATGCAGCATCAGCTTATTTTACAAGCTTTAATTAGCAGAATTAGCAGTGGGTAAGAATTGTTCATTAGCCAAACGAAAGGGGGGGGGGTCGCGTTAGCCCTGTTATGTTAACCGTTCTCAATCGAGACTGAAAATATACTTTGCCACAGTCTGAACTATCAAATCTAAGCCATTAAATTTCACCCCGCTGACGGTGGCCTGGATTAAAACTTTAACCCACACACTCTCTATCATTATTCCAACCAGCTGGATTCACTGAACAGCCGCCGGCTAGCGACGCTTTAACTCCACCGTTAGTTTAGGCATTTGCTTGATATTTACAGAATTTCAAGTCTTGGAAAGGCAGCATCTCAATACTTTAATAAATATTTAAAATCTTTTTTTTTTTTTTAAAGAGGCCTCTGTAACTAAAATTCCAGATGAAAATCAGCTTGCGTTCCATAGATCACAGCAACGCCGCTAACTGTGCGGCTCATGAAAACAGACATAGGTGGGTAGCCATATCGGTCTGAAGCAGAACAAGGGGAGGGACGGTGGCTCAGCGGTAGAGCATCTGCTTGGTAAGCAGAAGGTCCCAGGTTCAATCCCCGGCATCTCCAGGGGTTGTTTTGTAGAAAAAATAGGTGGTGGAGCTCATTAGCATAACTCATTAGCATATGCCATCCCCCCCCCCAGCCAAAAGCAACCCAACACAAGGAAGGAGAGCCCCGGGCGAGTGAGGCCTGCTTGGGCTGGCGAGAGATACAGCCTTGCTCACCCTGGGGCTCTCTTTGGCCTCCCCCCCCCCCCGCCACCACAGTCGAATGTTGCTCAGGGGAATGGTAGGAGTGAGATGGAATCCACCCTAATGTCCCTCTGCCACAATATATGGGCCTAACTGGGACAGGATCTTCATAAGAGAATAAACAAACATCAAACAGTAAAAATGAAAACACTCCATGACCATTGTGGAGGCATTTCCACCACCATGGATGTACAGTAAACTTAAATATGCCAATGCCTTAGCGGAAAAGGTTCAGAGGGATACTTAAGAGAGACGCTCTCCACAGCCAGCCAGAGTAGTGTAGTGTTCGAGTGACGGGCTGCAATCTGGCAAACGGCAGTTCAAATCTCCACTGCGATGGAAACTTGTCGGGTGAACTTGCGCCAGTCACACGCATGCAGCCTAACCTACCTCACCGGGTTGTTTTGAGAATACAACGGATGGGAGGACAACGTACGGCACTTTTGGTTCACGTTAGTTTTGGTTCACATTAGGGAGAAAAAATAAAATATAAATAAAATAATACAGCTGGTGAGTTGGAATCGATATGGACACAACAAATAAGTTGGTGAGTAAAGATCAGAAATCTTTAATCTCGGCAAAGTTGGCGATAGCTCGTATGATGACCCCCATGATTGAAATGCGGTATGATAAGTTATGGGACCAGTATGTAATGGGAAAGACAATGGATAACCCTTTCTTCAAAAATGATACTGATTTGACTATAGATTATGATTTGCTTTGGGCCCCGGTTTTGGAGTTCTTTGGGAATACTTCCTTTTTTGCCTAATAGAATGAACTGTAGGCTATTTCTTAATTCTTAATACCTAACATATTACGTATTGTTTTTGTAAATTGTTCGTTATATGCATCCAATGATCTAAATTGGATTCCTGTACATTAGATTTATATTTTTTATTTATTTTCCCTATGCTCCCTTTGAATCTAATCCCCTTTATTGATTAGATTCAATAAAATAAAATCTTTTTAAAAAAATGGACACAACAGAGACTTAGGGTGGTCATAAGAACATTAGAGAAGTCATGTTGGATCAGGCCAGTGGCCCATCCAGTCCAACACTTTGTGACACATAGAAACATAAGAAAAGTCATGTTGGGTCAGGCCAATGGCCCATCCAGTCCAACACTCTGTGACACATAAGAACAGACGAGAAGCCATGTTGGATCAGACAAGTGGCCCATCCAGTCCAACACTCTGTGTCACATAAGAACATAAGAAAAGTCATGTTGGGTCAGGCCAATGGCCCATCCAGTCCAACACTCTGTGACACATAAGAACAGATGAGAAGCCATGTTGGATCAGACAAGTAGCCCATCCAGTCCAACATTCTGTGTCACATAAGAACATAAGAGAAGTCATGTTGGATCAGGCCAATGGCCCATCCAGTCCAACACTCTGTGTCACATAAGAACAGACGAGAAGCCATGTTGGTTCAGGCCAATGGCCCATCCAGTCCAACACTCTGTGTCACATAAGAACAGACGAGAAGCCATGTTGGGTCAGGCCAATGGTCCATCCAGTCCAACACTCTCTGTGTCACATAAGAACAGACAAGAAGCCATGTTGGATCAGCCCAATGGCCCATCCAGTCCAACTCTGTGACACATAAGAACAGACGAGAAGCCATGCTGGATCAGGCCAATGGCCCATCCAGTCCAACGCTCTGTGTCACACAGTGGCCAAAAAACCCAGGTGCCATCAGGAGTTCCACCAGTGGGGCCAGGACACTAGAAGCCCTCCCACTGTTGCCTCTCTCAAGCACCAAGAATACAGAGCATCACTGCCCCAGACAGAGAGTTCCAACTCGGTGGAAAAAGAAACTGCTCTTCCTTGCAGGTTTAGAGACACCACTCAAATTCATCCTAGTTTGCCAGTTCACCAACCTTTGGGAACGACCCGCACCTGCTCTAAGCAGCTTCTTGTTAGTCTCTGGCTTTCATCAATTCTTTGTCCTGTGCTGTCACATACTTTGCCTTAGGAACCCGGGTCTTCGGGCCACTCATTGTAATAACTCCCGATCACCTTCTGACATTTGCAGAGCTTAGGATATAAATCACTATGTCAAACGAACGTAACACTTCATACGCCTGACCAAGTACATTCTGACTCACAAGAGTGCATGTCACAATAAATCTGTTAAGTCTTTTATGGTGACACGAGACTTTTTTTTTAATTATTTCGGCCTGGTCGGTTACTCGGCAACAAAAATCCAGAAAGAAACCAGCATCCAGAACTGTGGGCATATATACATAATGACTTTTTTTTTCCAGTTTAAGATGTACTTTACCCAGGGATACATTTAAAAAAAAAAAAAATTATATTTTTGCCACCACAATTATGTGGTCATCATGCCCACTGCCTTCAAAGATGAGGCTGCTGGCAACTAGACACAGGGCCCTTTCTATGTTGGCACCTCACCTTTGAAACACCATCTCCCTATATATAGGATATAATATAGATCTAGAACAATGAACATATTTGAACATATGAAGCTGCCTTATACTGAATCAGACCCTTGGTCCATCAAAGTCAGTATTGTCTTCTCAGACTGGCAGCGGCTCTCCAGGGTCTCAAGCTGAGGTTTTTCACACCTATTTGCCTGGACCCTTTTTTGGAGATGCCAGGGATTGAACCTGGGACCTTCTGCTTCCCAAGCAGATGCTCTACCACTGAGCCACCTCCCCTCCCCTGGCCACAGATACGGAATACAAGAAGAAGAATTGCAGATTTATACCCCGCCCTTCTCTCTGAATCAGAGACTCAGAGCGGCTTACAATCTCCTGTATCTTCTCCCCCCACAACAGACACCCTGTGAGGTGGGTGGGGCTGAGAGAGCTCTCACAACAGCTGCCCTTTCAAGGACAACCTCTGCCAGAGCTATGGCTGACCCAAGGCCATTCTAGCAGGTGCAAGTGGAGGAGTGGGGAATCAAACCCGGTTCTCCCAAATAAGAGTCCGCACACTTAACCACTACACCAAACTGGCTCTCAGAATTACGAGGTCAACTGCATTCAAGGAGAATGTATATAAGATTTATTAATTGATGGCACATAACGCCAAATAAGGTTGCTAAAATGTACTCAGGGTTATCCAACAAGTGTTGGAAGTGCAAAAATAACACAGGTGCCTATGTTAATGTTTGCTGGTCTTGTAAAAACGTTAAGGGATTCTGGATAAATGTACATGAATTATTACGTAAAATGTTCAAGACAGAAATTCCATTTAAACCGGATATGTTCTTACTCAATATTATACCAAGTAAGATGGAGAAAGAAATGAAATACTTGATTTTGCACACTGTCACAGTGGTCAGAATTTTATTAGCACAACACTGGGGGGGGGGGGGGGGAGGGACTTACCATCCATGAACTCATAGTCAAAATTTTGGAGATAGTGGCGATTGATTCTCTGTCAAACTTGATAAGACCAGGGAGACAGGTAATTTGTAAGTGGAATTTATTATATGAATGGATGTGTAAATGTAATAACTAAGATGGTCCAAGAGAACTAAGAGAACTAGGTCAACTTAGTTTACAAACTGATACTGAATAATTAAGGAGAAGTGAAGAAATTAAGAAGAGGAAAAGGGATTATAAAGTTGTATACAATTATATAATTTATTATATAAAAGGTAAAACTGCGCTCTCCTTTTTACTGTGTTGTTTGTGTGCAAGAATATGAAAATTTTGTTTGTGTGGAAATAGTTTAATTTTGATTTTTTTTATGTTACTTGGTATTAAAATAAAGTTTATGACATCAAAAAAAAAAAGAAAAAAGAAACACCCTCTCCCCAGGAAAAACACACATTTTTATCCAAGCTTTTAATGGAGGGGTGGCCAAACTTGCTTAATGGAAGAGCTGCACAGAATAAACATCAGATGTTTGAGAGCCACAAGACAGGAAAGGAAGGAAGGGAGGGAGGGGAGGAAGGAAGGGAGGGAGGGGAGGGAGGAGGAAAGGGAGGGAGGAAGGAGGAAAGGGAGGAAGGGAGGAGAGGAAGGAGGGAAGGGAGAGAGGAGAGGAAAGGGAGGGAGGAGGGAAGGAGAAGTGGAAAGAAACTTTAATTTTAAATGCATTCTCCAAGCTGCTGGCTGGCTTGGTTTGGAGAAGTGATTTAAAGAGAGAAATGCCTTTTCCCAGTCAGCTGGCAGGGCAGTAGGGGCTTCGAGAGCCACACAACATGTGTGAAATCACTCCTAAGCTGCAGTTTGGCCACCCCTGCTTGAAGGAGTGGTTCTATCTCCCCGTTGCTAGAAGCCACGTTCAGGACTTGCAAACCGAGGACCACGGTTTCCTTGATGGAGTCAACCCATCTCACATTGAGTCTTTCTGTGTTCCTTCAATTTCTCGAAGTATTATTTTCTTTCCCAGTGATTATTGTTTTTTCCAGCATTAAGATGGGATTGAATTGAGCAGCGGCCCATTAGTGGCTCTTAGCAACAGCATATTGATGGAACTCTCTGTCTGGAGCAAGTGATGCTCTGTATTCTTGGTGCTTGGTGTAGGGGAACAGTGGAGGTCTTCTAGTGTCCTGGCCCCACTGATGGACATCCTGATGGCACCTGTTTTTTTGGCCACTGTGTGACACAGAGTGTTGGACTGGATGGGCCATTGGCCTGATCCAACATGGCTTCTCTTATGTTCTTATGTGACAGAGTGTTGGACTGGTTGGGCCACTGGCCTGATCCAACATGGCTTCTCTGCTGTTCTTATGTGACGCAGAGTGTTGAACTGGATGGGTCATTGACCTGATCTAACATGGCTTCTCTCATGTTCTTATGTGACACATAGTGTTCGACTGGATGGGCCTTTGGCCTGATCCAACATGGCTTCTCTTATGCTGTTATGTTGATTCTTGTATTCTCAGAATGCGATCAAATTATATTACCAACCATTGTACCTGAGCAACTTTTAAAATTGCCTGAGGTCCGTTTTATGCCATTTATGTCCCATGGATTGTTTCATTTCATATTGATAGATCCAAGTGGGCAGCCGTGTTAGTCTGAAGCAATAGAACAAAGCAGCAGACAGCTTGCATCTTTAAGACCAACTAGGAAAGGAAAGGTCCTCTGTGCAAGCACCAGTCATTTGCGACTCTGGGGTGACGTCGCATCGCGACGTTTTCACGGCAGACCTTTTTATGGGGTGGTTTGCCCTTGCCTTCCCCAGTCATCTACGCTTTCCCCCCAGCAAGCTGGGGACTCATTTGACCGACCTCGGGAGGATGGAAGGCTGAGTCAACCTGGAGCCGGCTACCTGAACCCAGCTTCCGCCGGAATCGAACTCAGGTCATGAGCAGAGAGTTCAGACCACAGTACTGGAGAGCCAGTTTGGTGTAGTGGTTAAGTGTGTGGACTCTTATCTGGGAGAACCGGGTTTGATTCCCCACTCCTCCACTTGCACCTGCTGGAATGGCCTTGGGTCAGCCAGAGCTCTGGCAGAGGTTGTCCTTGAAAGGGCAGCTGCTGGGAGAGCCCTCTCCAGCCCCACCCACCTCACAGGGTGTCTGTTGTGGGGGAGGAAGGTAAAGGAGATTGTGAGCCGCTCGGAGACTCTTTGGAGTGGAGGGCGGGATATAAATCCAATATCTTCATCTTCTTCTTCACGGCAGACTTTTTACGGGGTGCTTTGCCATTGCCTTCCCCAGTCATCTACGCTTTCCCCCCCAGCAAGCCAGGGACTCATTTGACCGACCTCGGAAGGACGGAAGGCTGAGTCAACCTCGAACCGGCGACCTGAAAACCCAGCTTCCGCCGGGGATCGAACTCAGGTCGTGAGCAGAGAGTTCAGACCACAGTACTGGAGAGCCAGTTTGGTGTAGTGGTTAAGTGTGTGGACTCTTATCTGGGAGAACCGGGTTTGATTCCCCACTCCTCCACTTGCAGCTGCTGGAATGGCCTTGGGTCAGCCAGAGCTCTGGCAGAGGTTGTCCTTGAAAGGGCAGCTGCTGGGAGAGCCCTCTCCAGCCCCACCCACCTCACAGGGTGTCTGTTGTGGGGGAGGAAGGTAAAGGAGATTGTGAGCCGCTCTGAGACTCTTCGGAGTGGAGGGCGGGATATAAATCCAATATCTTCTTCATCTTCTACTGCAGCTTTACCACTCTGCACCACGGGGCTAAATGTATACGAAATATATACGAAAGCTTCCATTCGGAATAAAACTTAGTTGGTCTTAAAGGTGCCCCTAGTCTACTGCTTTGTCTCATTTCATATCGTTATTTTAATTGTAAGCCACCTCGAGTGGGCGGTGCAGAAATACCATAAAATAAATAAATATGTTCTCGAAACACAGTTAATGTGAATAATCTAATCTACACTAGCATATAATTGAAATCCCCCCCCCACAAAAAAAAAATCCGAATGCCTAGATACAATATGACAGAAGGGGTTTTTTTTTTTCAAGGCCCTCCAAACATGTCTTTTATTCTGGGTTAATTAACATGGAGCACAATATCATGAATGCAATGCAGAACGGCCACTAAGCTCTTTAAGAGCTCTTAAAATGAAACGACTGAGGGGTTTCTCCCGCTTCCGTTCCATCAGCCCAGAATATATTAGTTTTTAAAGTGGTCTAAATGCTCTAGTGATGTGGACAAAACATTAGCTAACATGATACAGATTAATCCAATCAAGCTCCATGTTCTAGAAATAGCCTACAAATTTATAATATTAACTTAAGGAAAAGGAAAGGTCCCCTGTGCAAGCACCAGTCGTTTCCGACTCTGGGGTGACGTTGCTTTCACAACATTTTCACAGCAGACTTTTTATAAGGTGTCTTGCCGTTGCCTTCCCCAGTCATCTACACTTTCCCCCCAGCAAGCTGGGGACTCATATTACCAACCTTGGAAAGATGGAAGGCTGAGTCAACCTCGAGCCGGCTACCTGAAAACCCAGCTTCCGCCGGGGATCGAACTCATGTCGTGAGCAGAGCTTAAGACTGCAGTACTGCAGCTTTAACACTCTGTGCCACGGGGCTCTTCATTTACTTAAGAGTGTCTTTTTTTAAAAAAGCTGTTTCTCTGTATATAAAGTTCAAACCAGCTCACTGTAAAATATACAAAAATCAGTAAAGCAATAAAATCTGAGTGAAAACTAACTTAACCTACTGCTGGTCAAATCAATAATAAAACCTTTCAATTATGTGCAAAACTGAAGTTAGCAGGAGAGCACCCGGCATGCTAGTAAATCACTCTGACCTTTTCTGATCTTATATTTTGTTATTTTTTTTTTTCCCCAACCAGTCACTTTGCTTGTCACCGGCATGCAAACTTTTCCTGCACCTACGATTACCGCAAGGCTTGCTCAGATCAATAACGTGTCACAAGGATTTTAACCATCCAGACGGACGTTGAGTGACTTCTTCCATGTCACTAGACCACAACTGATCTGAAATTCATTAATTGTATATTTAGCAAAGCGGCTAGAACACAGGATTACAAGATGGGAAGACGTTAAGGTTTTGCTCAGGTTCAATCACGAGGCCCCTTAGCTTGAGTCAAAAGAAGCTTTCATGATAAGGCTCGAAGCAAACATTAATGGCACGCGAAGCGAATGGGCAGACCCTTAACGCTTATAGGCAGGGTTTCAGCAGGAACTCCTTTGCATATTAGGCCACACACCCCTGATGTAGCCAATCCTCCAAGAGCTTACAGGGCTCTTCTTACGGGACTACTGTAAGCTCTTGGAGGATTGGCTACATCGGGAGGGGGGGTGTAGCCTAATATGCAAAGAGCTCCTGCTATTTAAAAAAAGCCCTGCTTATAGATTACAACATAATGGCACTCCTTTTCCTACACGCATGAAAAGTATTTTGAATTAATATAAAGGCCTTTCCCATGCCTCAGTGTTAACTAGGGTTGCCAAGTCTAACTCAGAAAATATCCGAGGACTTTGAGAATTGAGCCAGGAGACTTTGGGGGCGGAGCCAGGAGACTTTGGGGGTGGAGCGAGGAGACATTGAGAATGGAGCCAGGAGACTTTGGGGGTGCAGCCAGGAGACTAAATAAGTTCAGCCCTACAGGGTTGCCATAAATCAACTGAGACTTGACATTTTCAACCACACCACCACCAACAGATTCTGCAAATTTCTGCTAGGGCAAACGAGAGTGGGGGGATGTTATCTCTTCCAAGGAAGCTATAGTAAAATGCTGGTCGTCACTAAATCCTATTTACCATGCTTTCATGGATGGGTGGATTATATAACTTGCTAAGTTATAAGAGAGCCAGTTTGGTGTAGTGGTGAAGTGCGCGGACTCTTATCTGGGAGAACCGGGTTTGATTCCCCACTCCTCCACTTGCACCTGCTGGAATGGCCTTGGGTCAGCCATAGCTCTCTTATCTGGGAGAACCGGGTTTGATTCCCCACTCCTCCACTTGCACCTGCTGGAATGGCCTTGGGTCAGCCATAGCTCTCTTATCTGGGAGAACCGGATTTGATTCCCCACTCCTCCACTTGCACCTGCTGGAATGGCCTTGGGTCAGCCAGAGCTCTCTTATCTGGGAGTGAGTATAAATGGGCAGTCTTCGCAGTGGAGGACGGTAAGCAGTGGGGTGCCGCAGGGCTCGGTACTGGGTCCCATGCTCTTTAACTTGTTCATAAATGATTTAGAGTTGGGAGTGAGCAGTGAAGTGGCCAAGTTTGCGGATGACACTAAATTGTTCAGGGTGGTGAGAACCAGAGAGGAGTGTGAGGTACTCCAAAGAGATCTGATGAGGCTGGGTGAGTGGGCGTCAACGTGGCAGATGCGGTTCAATGTGGCCAAGTGCAAAGTAATGCACATTGGGGCCAAGAATCCCAGCTACAAATACAAGTTGATGGGGTGTGAACTGGCAGAGACTGACCATGAGAGAGATCTTGGGGTCGTGGTAGATAATTCACTGAAAATGTCAAGACAGTGTGCGTTTGTAGTAAAAAAGGCCAACGCCATGCTGGGAATTATTAGGAAGGGAATTGAAAACAAATCAGCCAATATCATAATGCCCTTGTATAAATCAATGGTGCGGTCTCATTTGGAGTACTGTGTGCAGTTCTAGTAGCCGCACCTCCAAAAGGATATTATAGCATTGGAGAAAGTCCAGAAAAGGGCAACTAGAATGATTAAAGGGCTGGAGCACTTTCCCTATGAAGAAAGGTTGAAACACTTAGGGCTCTTTAGCTTGGAGAAACGTCGACTGCGGGGTGACATGATAGAGGTTTACAAGATAATGCATGGGATGGAGAAAGTAGAGAAAGTATTGTGAGCCGCTCAGAATCTCTGATTCAGAGAGAAGGGCAGGGTATAAATCTGCAATTCTTCAATTCTTCTTCTTCTAAGAACCTTGTTTTAGTGTCATTTTTACCTGGCAAAGAAATTATTCTGACACTCAACAGCTCACTCTGCAAATGGATGTCGGAGAATTTCCATTTTACTCTCATGAACGGTTTTTCAAATGCACGGATCTATTTAAAACAGATTCAGAACTCCTTCAATGTCACCATTCTGCAGCTAGGTCTGTATCAATAGACCATTGTCACGGAGCCCGAAGACATAAAACTCCCATCTGTTTTTTTTTTTATTTATAAATAACAGGAATCTATCACAAAAGCAAGCACTCCGCGCGCCTTCGGTGAGAGAGATCTAAGACGGCAACAAATTAAACTGGATCCTATTACTTGAAGGTCCAGGACCACAAAGAGCTGCTGAACACCGACGGTGAACTGGTGTCACTTTGATCTCCATTGTAACAGAAAAGCAAAATGACATGTTCAGATGAAAATCATTTATAATGGATGAAAGCAAGTCTGCACTTTCCCTGGAACAGATATGTCTAGAGGGAGGCCAAAAAATGAAGTGGTGCAGGGGAGTGGGGTGGGGGTGGGGGGGCGCTTTCAAAACCATTCTGCTCTTCTTCTTCTTCTTCTTTTTTAAAAAAACCCTCTAAAAATGGAAATATGCATTTTGGAACGTCTCATTTCATTGGGGGGGGGGGGATGTGACCTTGCTTCTAACCAAGGCCATGATTGAGTGTATCGGTTTCCATAGGACAAACTGTGACTCAGAAACTACCTGTGGCTCTTTTGCACGTTTTGCATGGCTTTCAAAGCCCCCACTGCCCCATCAGTCGGCTTGAGAAATGCATTTAGAGTTGCTTTCTTTTCACTTCTCCCTCCCTCATCTATTTGCTTTCCATAAACATATGGAGCAGAAGTCCATCAGTGGCTATTACCACAGTTTATTGTTGGAACTCTCTGTCTGGGGTAGTAATGCTCTGTACTCTTGGTGTTTTGAGGACACAGTGGGAGGGCTTCTAGTGCCTTGGTCCCACTGGTAGATCTCTTGATGGCACTTTTTTTTGGCCACTGTATGACACAGAGTGTTGGACTGGATGGGCCATTGGCCTGATCCAACATGGCTTATCTTATGTTCTTATGTGACACAGAATGTTGGACTGGATGGGCCACTGGCCTGCTCCAACATGGCTTCTCTTATGTTCTTATGTGACACAGAGTGTTGGACTGGAGGGGCCATTGGCCTGCTCCAACATGGCTTCTCTTATGTTCTCATGTGACACAGAGTGTTGGACTGGATGGGCCACTGGCCTGATCCAACATGGCTTCTCTTCTGTTCTTCTGTGACACACAGTGTTGGACTGGATGGGCCATTGGCCTGATCCAACATGGCTTCTTTTATGTTCTTCCTTCCTTCCTTGCGGCTCTCAAACATCTGGCATTCATGTCTTGCAGCTCTCAAACATATGATGTTTGGCCACCCCAGCTATATAATAATAATAAGTTTTTATTTATACCCCGCCCTCCCCGCCAAGGCAGGCTCAGGGAGGCTTACAAAGCATGATATAATATCATGATATAACAATAAACAGATAATAAAATCAGTAAACAACGGCATAAATACAATATATAAATTAATATTAAAATTAATCTAAAAACAATATAAGGGTGCTACAATCTCTGTTTGTCCAAGATTGCGTAATATTAGTTCTGATTCCATCTTAAAAGGCTAATTGGAAGAGGGCGGTTTTGCAGGCCCTACGGAACTGGTATGATATGCAACACAATATATTTTGTCCCAGCCCACATCAAATGGAAAACTTCCACAACGTAGGGATTTCATTTAAGCTGTTTTCAAATGCTCACAGTATCAACAGAGATCAGGAAGGAATGAAGTAGGGTAAACCAACTGACACAATCCCATATGCCAGGGGTGGCCAACGGTAGCTCTCCAGAGGTTTTTTTGCCTACAACTCCCATTGGCCCCAGCCATCATGGCCAATGGCTGGGGCTGATGAGAGTTGTAGGCAAAAAACATCTGGAGAGCTACCGTTGGCCACCCCTGCCATATGCGAAATCTCGAGCCCTTCGTCACTATGGCACTAGTTTGCAACTCCAACTCGGAAAAGGTTGCTCGCATATTACTGGCCCTGTAAGATATGGGACCAGACAGCTCACTGGGCCCCAGAGGTTACAAAGTCCCAGCTGAGGATGACATGAAAGAAAAAAACCCGGAAAGAATTAGGGTTTGTAGAATCTTTCGGGCTCAAGTGCCGTGTCCTACTGGAGAAAGTTTTCCTTCCAGACGTTTCGTTCTCGGCTGCGGAGAACATCCTCAGTGGCGTTGCAGCCGGAGCAGGCGCTCTGACCTTCTTGGCTGCTGTGCATTGAGTGGGGCCAGGGCTGCTGGAGAGCTGCTATTTGTAGGCTGGAGGGGGTGTGATGAAAGGGCAATTGGTTTGTGGATGTGCCCATTGTTTGGTGGGGCTTCCTGGAAGAATTGCCTTTCCTAGTGGGGGATCCGGTATCCAGATGCCTTAGACATCTGAGCATTCAAGCTCTCCAAGGCAGAGGTGTCAAACACGCAGCCTGGGGGACGAATCAGGCCCCCAGTGGGCTCCTATCAGGCCTACAAGCAACTGGCTCTTGTCTGCCTCCTTCTCCCTCTTTCTTGCTTCCTGCTGCATCACGGCTTGCTTGGCAAGGCTTAGTCAATCGCACAGGAACTACAGAGCAAAACCTCGATTTTCTCCATTGGTTGAGGCTCCTCCCCCTCCTGGTCCCCTGGGGAGGGAGGGAAAGAGCCAGAGCTTCTTTTGCCCAGTTCCCTGGATCCCATGGGAGAGATGCAAAGAAAGCACCTTTAAGACCAACGAGTGCTAATGTTTTAAGCATGTTTTATTTTAAGATTTAAAAAAAATCTTTAGTTGTGTTTGTCTGTATCCTTTAAAAAGTTTATATCTTTGCTACCGAATCTTAAATGGGTACACACGTGGCCCGGCCCAACAGTGCCCAGTCCGTCCCGACAAGGTCTCAATTATGTCAGATCCGACCCTCATAACGAATGAATTCGACACCCTTGCTCTGAGGCACTGCAGCCGTGATTATCCAAGACCCTGCATTGGCCTAAGCTTCCTTAAGAAAGCAAGAGAGCACAGAAGGAAAAATTGATGCCAGGCCAACATGCCCTGACTAAGATGTCCTTGGCTACCTCCAGATCTCAGAAGCTAAGTGGGATCAGCCCTGATGAATACTTGGCTGGAAGACCACCAGGTAAGCCCAGGGCTGCTATACACAGGCAGGCAACAGCAAGCCACATCTGAACATCTTTTGCTTACAAAGCCCTACGGGGTTGCTGCAGGGTTAAGAAAGGTTTAAAACGCTTGGGGCTCTTTAGCTTGGAGAAACGTCGACTGCGGGGTGACATGTGAGAGGTTTACAAGATGATGCATGGGATGGAGAAGGTAGAGAAAGAAGGACTTTTCTCCCTTTCTAACAATACAAGAACTCGTGGGCATTCGATGAAATTGCTGAGCAATCGGGTTAAAACGGATAAAAGGAAATACTTCTTCACCCAAAGGGTGATTAACATGTGGAATTCACTGCCACAGGAGGTGGTGGCGGCTACAAGCATAGCCAGCTTCAAGAGGGGATTGGATAAAAATATGGAGCAGAGGTCCATCAGTGGCTATTAACCACAGTGTGTGTGTATGTGTGTGTATATATATATATATATATATATATATATATATATATATATATATATATATATATATATATATATATATATATATATATAATATATATATATGTGTGTGTGTGTGTGTGTGTGTGTGTGTGTGTGTGTGTATAAAACATACACAAACATATATTGGCCACTGTGTGACACAGAGTGTTGGACTGGATAGGCCACTGGCCTGATCCAACATGGCTTCTCTTATATTCTTATGTGACACAAAGTGTTGGACTGGATGGGCCATTGGCCTGATCCAACATGGCTTCTCTTATGTTCTTATGTCAGTTGTGACTTGACGGCACCTTCCAGCACCACCGCACAGCTTGCAAAGGTTTCAGTTCTGCTGTGAAGCAACTGCTTTACAGCAAGATCTTGTCAATCTTGTATTCCAACCAGGGGTGGAATTCTAGCAGGAGCTCCACTGTGTATTAGACTGCACATCCCGGATGTAGCCAGTCCTCCAAGAGCTTACAAAAAAGAGACGTCTAAGCTCTTGGAGGATTGGCTACATCGGAGGGGGGGGGGGCGGCCTAATATGCAAAGGAGCTCTTGCTAGAATTCCACTCCTGATTCCAAAAACCTTCCAGCTTGACTGTCATTTCTCTTGTCGAAACTTTACCGACTTTAGCAGAGGCCTGTGCTTTCAGGTCACCTGCTGCCACGTGGCTGCACGTACGGTCCCGTGACCTCCTAAAGGAAAGATGGGACAGTCCCGAGAAAGTCTAACCCCGCGGCAGTTAGGCAGGTTTCACTGCAGTGTTGGAACACATCTCAGAATCCTAGACTTGGAAGGGGCCATACAGACCATCTCGTCCAACCCCCTGCTCCGTGCAGGATCAGCCTAGAGCATCTCTGGCAAATAATCATCCAGCCGCGTTTTGAAGACTGCCAATGAAGGAGAGCCCACCACCTTCCTAGGCAGCTGGTTCCACCTCTGAACTACTCTGACTGTAAATTACAACCCCCTTAATATCCAGCAAATACCTTTCTGCTTGTAATTTGAGCCCATTGCTTCGGGTCCTGTCCTTCGCTGCCAAGTGGAACAGCTCCTTGCCCTCCTCTAAATGACAGCCTTTCAAATATTTCAAGAGAGCCATCGTGTCCCCCCTCAAACTCCTCATCTCCAGACGGAACATTCCAGACGGAACGCTCCTCTTCTCCAGACTGAACATTCCGTGAACATTCCAACATTCCCATGTTGGATCAAGCCTTTCGTCAGAGGATCCTTCCTCCAGGCCCTTGATCATCCTCGTCGCTCTCTTCTGCACCCGCTCGGTTTTGTCCACGTCTTTCGTGAAGCGAGGCCTCCAGAACTGCACGCGGTAATCTGGGTGTGGCCTGACCAAGGCAATGTACAGCGGAGCTAGAACCTCCTGTGATTTTGATGTAATAGCCCTTTTGATACAACTCTGGAAAGGAAAGGTCCCCTGTGCGAGCACCAGGCGTTTCCGACTCCGGGGTGACATGGCATCACGACGTTTCTACAGCAGATTATTTTACAGGGTGGTTTGCCCTTGCCTTCCCCAGTCATCTACATATTCCTATTCCTCCGCAGCAAGCTGGGTCCTCATTTTACCGCCCTCGGAAGGATGGAAGGCTGAGTCAACCTTGACCCGTCTACCCAGCTTCCGCCGGAATCGAACCCAGGTCGTGAGCAGAGCTTAGGACTGCAGTACTGCAGCTTTAACGCTCTGCGCCACAGGGCTCTCTCTAAAACCTCAAGGAAAAGAAAAGGACCCCTATGCAAGCACCAGTTGTTTCCGACTCTGGAGTGGCGTTGTTTTCACAGCAGACTTTTTACGGGGTGGTGTGCCTTTGCCTTCCCCAGTCATCTACGCTTTCACCCCAGCAAGCTGGGGACTCATTTAACCGACCTCGGAAGGATGGAAGGCTGAGTCAACATTGAGCCGGCTACCTGAAAACCCAGATTCCACCAGAATTGAACTCAGGTCGTAAGCAGGGAGCTCAGACTGCAGTGCACCAGCTGTACCACTCTGCGCGATGGGGCTCTCTTAGCACCAGTCGTTTCCGAATCTGGGGTGATGTTGCTTTCACAACGTTTTCCTGGCAGACTTTTTAACGGGGTTGTTTGCCCTTGCCTTCCCCAGTCATCCATGCTTTCCCCCCAGCAAAATGGGTACTCCTTTGACCGACCTCAGAAGGATGGAAAGCTGAGTCGACCTTGAGACGGCTACCTGAAAACCCAGCTTCCGCTGGATCGAACTCAGGTCATGAGCAGAGAGTTCAGACCGCGGTACTGCAGCTTTACCGTTCTGCGCCACGGGGCTTCCTTGATAGAACTCTACAAGAGGGAAAAACAAAGCCACCGACCATATCACAAGCCGACTGCGGGGTGACATGATAGAGGTTTACAAGATAATGCATGGGATGGAGAAAGTAGAGAAAGAAGTCCTTTTCTCCCTTTCTCACAATACAAGAACTCGTGGGCACTCGATGAAATTGCTGAGCAGACAGGTTAAAACGGATACGAGAAGCCATGTTGGATCAGGCCAACGGCCCATCCAATCCAACACTCTGTGTCACACAGTGGCAAAAAAAATTATATATACACACACACTGTGGCTAATAGCCACTGATGGACCTCTGCTTGATACTTATAAGAACATAAAAAGGAAGTACTTCTTCACCCAAAGGGTGATTAACATGTGGAATTCACTGCCACAGGAGGTGGTGGCGGCCACAAGCATAGCCACCTTCAAGAGGGGGTTAGATAAAAATATGGAGCAGAGGTCCATCAGTGGCTATTACCCACAGTGTGTGTGTGTGTGTGTGTGTGTGTGTGTGTATTTTTGCCCACTGTGTGACACAGAATGTTGGACTGGATGGGCCATTGGCCTGATTTAACATGGCTTCTCTCATGTTCTTATGTTCTTAAGCCAGTGCTCACTTGACAGCCTTAAGACTCTAGTATCTAAAGCAACATGTCTGCAATTGATCCTTTGCAGCATCAACCATCATTCCCAAAAAACGCTCTTCAATCGGGTCCAACAGCTCGCACCCATGGCGACCTTGAAGAAAAACTTTCTATTAACGTGCTTTCTATTAGATGGATAGCTAAGTGAATGACCAGGGAAGTGCTAGGCTTTTTACTACACTTAAGCCCTTATATTTGCACTTACAAATGCTTTTGAATAAAATATGACACTTGGGGCTCCTTTACAGGATAATTTAAAGCCACAGTTCTCAAAGAGAGACGCCGAAAGCAGGTGGGGAGCTCCTTCTCTCTCCCCTCCTCTGAGCAATCTCTTCTGCCCACTCTGGTCGAGGCACAATATAGGTGCCATTAGTAGAACCAATTGCTGAACTCTGACCTAGTATTTTCAGGCGGGAGGGGGGGCTGCAAGGGTAACACACAGAGACACAGCTCAGAGATACTAGTGCATCGGGAAGAAGGACTTGTTGGAAGAAGAAGAAGACTGCAGATTTGTACCCCGCTCTTCTATAAGAACATAAAAGAAGCCATGTTGGATCAGGCCAGTGGCCCATCCAGTCCGTGTCACATGAGAACAGAAGAGAAGCCATGTTGGATCAGGCCAGTGGCCCATCCAGTCCAACACTCTGTGTCACATGAGAACAGAAGAGAAACCATGTTGGATCAGGCCAGTGGCCCATCCAGTCCAACACTCTGTGTCACATAAGAACAGAAGAGAAGCCATGTTGGATCAGGCCAGTGGCCCATCCAGTCCAACACTCTGTGTCACATAAGAACAGAAGAGAAGCCATGTTGGATCAGGCCAGTGGCCCATCCAGTCCAACACTCTGGGTCACATAAGAACAGAAGAGAAGCCATGTTGGATCAGGCCAGTGGCTGATCAAGCCCAACACACTGTGTCACATAAGAGAAGCCATGTTGGATCAGGCCAGTGGCCCATCCAGTCCAACACTGTATCGCAGAAGAACATAAGAGAAGCCACTGGCCTGAGGGCTGGTGAGAGCCCTCTCCAGCCGCACCCACCTCACAGGGTGTTGTTGTGGGGGGAGGAAAGTAAAGGAGATTGGGGTGGATTAGGGCACCCTATAATGTCCAGGAAAAACTTTACCACATGGCATTGAAGATCAGTCGGTCATCAACCCTCTTCCCCAATCACCGCTGTGTTGGTTGATGCTTTGGTGTTGGGCGTTGATGCCAACTGCAAAATTTTCAGCAGCTTTCAAAACCTCAGGACTGGAGACAGAGCTATCTGTCAGGATACCAGACTAATAGTAGAAACCCAGGGCCATCTATAGAGGCTGAAGAGTGGGAGATCCAGGAAGACATACGGAAGTCCTTCTTCACACAGCGTGTCCTTATATTGTGGGCTTTGTACCACAGGGCATTGCTGCCAACTTGGAGGGCTTGAAAAGGGGAGAGGACAAATCCATGGAGGACTGGGCTTTCAATGGCTCCAAGTCATGACTCCCTCCAGCACCAGAGGCAGTCGCCGTTGTTCAGTTGCACAGCCGAGTCCAACTCTTTGCGATCCCGTGGACAAAGTCATGCCGGGCCCTCCTGTCTTCCACCATCCTCCAAAGTCCACCCAAATTCATGCTAGTTACATCAGGAACGCTGTCCAGCCATCTCATCTTTTGCCGTCCCCTTCTTCTTTTGCCTTCTGTCTTTCCCAGCATCAGGGTCTTCTCCAGGGAGTGCTCCCTTCTTGTTTGGTGGCGGAAGGAAGGAAGGAAGGAAGGAAGGAAGGAAGGAAGGAAGGAAGGAAGGAAGGAAGGAAGGAAGGAAGGAAGGAAGGAAGGAAGGAAGGAAGGAAGGAAGGAAGGAGGGAGGGAGGGAGGGAGGGAGGGAGGGAGGAAGGAAGGAAGGAAGGAAGGAAGGAAGGAAGGAAGGAAGGAAGGAAGGAAGGAAGGAAGGAAGGAAGGAAGGAAGGAAGGAAGGAAGGAAGGAAGGAAGGAAGGAAGGGAGGGAGGGAGGGAGGGAGATTGATGGGAAAGGGAGAGGTGGAAAGAAAGCAACTTTAACTTTAAATGCATTCTCCAAGCCACTGACTGGCTTGGCTTGGAGAAGCAATGTAAAGAGACAAAGGTCTTCTCCAAGCTGGCCAACAGGGTGGTGGGGGCTTTGAGAGCTACACTATATTTGTGAAAGAGTCACATGGGGCTCCCAAGCGGCAGTTCGGCTATCCCTGCTGCAGAGGAAGGCGATGGCAAACCACCTCCGCTTCTCCCCTGCCGTGAAAAGCCCCTCGCTAGGGCCACGATACGTCAGCGGCGACTTGACAGCTCTTCGAGACACATTAAAAGCTGTCTTTAATTGAATTTGGGAGGGAGTACAGAAAGCGATTCATTAAGAAACGAACTCATTGACTTCCACTGAACAATGTAAAGTTTAACAAGCATTGATAAGAACTTCGCAGACATGCATTTTTATGTCCTACAACAAAAAATACCCTGATGTGAAATTATAAATAAGCTTTTGTACTTCTGAGGATCGCTGAGAAGAAATCGCTGCTGAAAATACTAGGTGCCACAATGAAAGCTGTAGGCAACCCGCTGCGTTTAAACTTAAAGTTGCTTTTTTCCACCTCTCTCTTCCCCATCTTCCTTCCTTCCTTCCTTCCTTCCTTCCTTCCTTCCTTCCTTCCTTCCTTCCTTCCTTCCTTCCTTCCTTCCTTCCTTCCTTCCTTCCTTCCTTCCTTCCTCTCTGTATGATTCCAGTGTAGATTGTCAGTTTGAGAACAGGGCTGAAATTGCTGCTGAAAATACTAGGTGCCACAATGAAAGCTGTAGGCAACCCGCTGCATTTAAAGTTAAAGTTGCTTTCTTTCCACCTCTCTCCTCCCCATCAATTTTTCTTCCTTCCTTCCTTCCCTCCTTCCTCCCCCATCTATTTTCCTTCCTTCCTTCCATCCTTCCTTCCTTCCCTCCTTCCTCCCCCATCTATTTTCCTTCCTTCCTTCCTTCCTTCCTTCCTTCCTTCCTTCCTTCCTTCCTTCCTTCCTTCCTTCCTTCCTCTCTGTATGATTCCAGTGTAGATTGTCAGTTTCAGAACAGGGCTGAAATTGCTGCTGAAAATACCAGGTGCCACAATGAAAGCTGTAGGCAACCCACTACATTTAAAGTTAAAGTTGCTTTCTTTCCACCTCTCTCTTCCCCATCAATTTTCCTTCCTTCCTTCCTTCCTTCCTTCCTTCCTTCCTTCCTTCCTTCCTTCCTTCCTTCCTTCCTTCCTTCCTTCCTTCCTTCCTTCCTTCCTTCCTTCCTTCCTTCCCTCCCTCCCTCCCTCCTTCCTTCCTTCCTTCCTTCCTTCCTTCCTTCCTTCCTTCCTTCCTTCCTTCCTTCCTTCCTCTCTGTATCATTCCAGTGTAGATTGTCAGTTTGAGAACAGGACTGAAATGCTGCTGAAAACACTAGGTGCCACAACGAAAGCTGTAGGCAACCAAGCACCTGGGAGCTATCAAGTCCTGCCATGCAACGAGTACACTGCTACACAATTTTAAACTCTCCTCTGCTCCAACACAACTCTTTAAGTGGACTGGAACTGGTTCATTTCGTGAAGCTTTTCTCCCCCTCTCCCTTTGTATAACCAGGCTGCATATCCATATTTTCAGCAATGAGCATGACACACTTTTCTTGAAAATAGTAACTCAAACCGATTACTCTAACTGATTGTTTCCAATTCCCGAAGCAGGATTCCCATTGTGCGGCAGCCGTAAAAAGCAGCTTTCCGCGGCACCGTAGAATGAAAATATCGGCTGAAGTTTGAAATACTTCGGAGCGGCGGAGAGAAAATAAGCAACGGAACAGAAGGTCTCGTGTACAATGTCACAAGTATTAACCTGATTCCCGAAGATGCTAATTTCGTAATACTCATTCGCGTCTTTCAAAACCGTTTCTTGAAGTTCGAAGACCGTCTTCGCAAACGTTCAGTGCGATGCTTCCCGAACAGCCCAAAGACAACCTGCTGCTAACAGGTTATATTGCTGCCAATTAGAGCAGCTCTTGGGTGCTCGGTGCCAAGGAGTTCTGGATCTCCGGGTCAGCCCGAGAGAGCGAAAGAACCTTGACGACGGGGGGGGGGGAGGAGGGGGGGGGGAGAAAGCAAACAATGGAAGCAGAAGAAAGCCTCGACAGGTATCAAAGGAGACGCCGTGGCTTTCAAGCAGAACATGGGACGATTTCAAACGGCCGCCACAAACTAAGCTCCATAAAAACGAGATTTCCGACTTGAAAGGAGCTGGCTGGATGAATCCGCCACGCTCCGTTTACATAGCAACAGCAGCAAACGCGGCAAAGAACCGTAACCTCATTATCTGCCCAGCTGGGCTCGTGCCGCCTTCGAACTTGGGCGCTGAGAGACCGCCAAAGCAAATGGAGAAATCTACAGGCTAAGATCCAGGTGAGTCTCTAGGATAAGTAGATTCATAGAGTTGGAAGGGACCTCCAAGGTCAACCGGTTCAACACCCTCTGCAGACCAGCTTCAGATGCTATGTCCAACCCCTGATATTGCAACGCATGGAATTAGTGGACCAATCAGTGCGGTCACCACCAGCACAGTTCCTGAGCCACGGAAGAAACAATTTAAATGCCTTACATAAAAGGAACAGTGAAACTACAGCAGTTATGCCCCAAAGGACCATCAAATGTGGAAGATCACCATATCCAATAATTCTGCCTCTGTAGAGTTCAGGCTGGTTCTCCTATTACATATGATAGGAGCATTCTCTGTATAGGAAGGTGGGGAGTTTTGTTTTCGCCCGTTCTTCAAGGTTGGGGAACCTGATTGCTGCTGTTGTATATTGTGGTCTGAATATCGTAAGAAGCCATGTAGGATCAGGTCAATGGCCCATCCAGTCCAGCACTCTGTGTCACATAACAACAAAAGAGAAGCCATGTAGGATCAGGCCAATGGCCCATCCAGTCCAACACTGTGTGTCACATAAGAACATAAGAGAAGCCATGCTGGATCAGACCAATGACCCATCCAGTCCAACACTCTGTGTCACATAAGAGAAGCCATGCTGGATCAGGCCAATGGCTCATCCAGTCCAAAACTCTGTGTCACATAAGAACATAAGAGAAGCCATGTTGGATCAGGCCAATGGCCCATCCAGTCCAGCACTCTGTGTCACAGAAGAACATAAGAGAAGCCATGTTGGATCAGGCCAATGGCCCATCCAATCCAGCACTCTGTGTCACATAAGAACAAAAGAGAAGCCATGTTGGATCAGGCCAGTGGCCCATCCAGTCCAACACTCTGTGTCACATAAGAGAGGCCATGTTGGATTAGACCAATGGCCCATCCAGTCCAACACCCTGTGTCACACAGTGGCCAAAGAAAAGACCCAGGTGCCATCACAAGGTCTGTCCGTGGTGCCAGGACACTAGAAGCCCTCCCATTGTACCCACCCAAGCACCAAGAATAGAGTGCATCACTGCCCCAGAGAGTTCCATCTATATCCCGTGGCTAATAGTCACTGATGAACCTCTGCTGCATATGCTTATCCAATCCCCTCTTGAAGTTGGCTATGCTTGCAGCCGCCACCTCCTGTGGCAGTGAATTCCACGTGTTAATCACCCTTTGGGTGAAGAAGGACTTCCTTGTATCCGTTCTAACCCGACTGCTCAGCAACTTCATTGAATGCCCACGAATTCTCGTATTGTGAGAAAGGGAGAAAAGTACTTCTTTCTCTACCTTCTCTACCCCGCGCATATTCAACTGAATGCATGCGTGAGCTCAGATGGTTGAAGAAGATGGCCAGACTCTAACACTAGCCTTGTTATCGGCCTAGGATATAATATACTGATAATGTATAAACATTTACTTGGAATGCAAAAGGAAATACCCCCTTCTAGCTGCAGAACAAAACCCTGGCGTTGCTGTTTACTGCTAAGTGCACCCTTTTAGACTGGCTGAAACACTCTGGCAGGCACTGTCAAGAAAATTGGAGTATTTTCAGACTTAGCTACAGTTAAAGGACTATTTGTTCGCACGCCTGCGATTTCACTCCATCTCTAGCAATTGTTTACCAGGTAATTAAACTAAGTGGAAACCCATGGTTTCCAGTCTTTTGATCCCAACAATAATAAACTTCCTTAAACACTACTTTTTAAGGGATTCCCATCTGAGCCTGCTGGCAGCCTTCTCCCATCCAGTCGCACAAGCTTTGAGGCCCGCGGTCATGGATACGAACTCGGCACGTTCCACTACAATTAGCAGCATCACAAAGGTCGCCAAACCTTTACGCATTTATCGAGGCGTGTCCCAGCCAGAGATCAGTCGCGGCGGTTTCAACAGAAGAGAGTGAATAAACTCTTGCGGGATTTATCATCGGGGTTTGTAAGACCTCAAGTTTGGGCTGGACTCTGCTTCTTGTGTTTGTCCATTTCCTACCCAACTCCTCCCAGAGAGAGAGCCAGTTTGGTGTAGTGGTGAAGTGCGCGGACTCTTATCTGGGAGAACCGGGTTTGATTCCCCACTCCTCCACTTGCAGCTGCTGGAATGGCCTTGGGTCAGCCAGATCTCTCTTATCTGGGAGAACCGGGTTGGATTCCCCACTCCTCCGCTTACAGCTGCTGGAATGGCCTTGAGTCAGCCAGAGCTCTCTTATCTGGGAGAACCGGGTTGGATTCCCCACTCCTCCACTTGCAGCTGCTGGAATGGCCTTGGGTCAGCCAGATCTCTCTTATCTGGGAGAACCAGGTTTGATTCCCCACTCCTCCGCTTACAGCTGCTGGAATGGCCTTGAGTCAGCCAGAGCTCTCTTATCTGGGAGAACCAGGTTTGATTCCCCACTCCTCCACTTGCAGCTGCTGGAATGGCCTTGGGTCAGCCAGAGCTCTCTTATCTGGGAGAACCGGGTTTGATTCCCCACTCCTCCACTTGCAGCTGCTGGAATGGCCTTGGGTCAGCCAGAGCTCTCTTATCTGGGAGAACCGGGTTTGATTCCCCACTCCTCCACTTGCAGCTGCTGGAATGGCCTCAGGCCAGCCAGAGCTGTCTTCTCTGGGACAACCAGGTTTTGTTCCCCCCTCCTCCACTTGACGCTGGAATGGCCTTGGGTCATCCATAGCTATCACAGGACTTTTCCTTGAAAGGGCAGCTGCTGTGAGAGCCCTCTCAGCCCCACCCACCTCACGGGGTGTCTGTTGTGGGGGGAGAAGACATAGGAGATTGTAAGCCACTCAGAGTCTCTGATTCAGAGGGAAGGGTGGGGTATAAATCTGCAATTCTTCTTCTTTATTCTACATGGCTCTTACATTAAGCAAGTTTCGTCACCCCTGACTAGTGCTGTGTATTTGCTAAATTTATGCTAATGGTTGGCTTAAGACCTTTGGTCAAATGAGCGAATAAACGGATTAACTTGATTGATTGAATTAAGCCTGGAGACAAACTGGAGGCCAGGAGAAGTGAAGCAACACGGATTTTATAGGACTGTTATAGGATGAAGCCCAGAGCCCAGTAGGGGCCCCTCGTGGCTGTGCTTCATTCCAGGTGAAAGGTCTGAACCATCATCAAGGGTAGCTCCATGTAGAGCATCGTCGGGTCCTTGGGGTTCAAGCTCATTAGACAGAGGCAGAAAAGGCTCCAGACACATTTTTAACCTAGGACGCAGCACCTCAGGCTTGTTAGTTTGGTGTAGTGGTTAAGTGTACAGACTCTTATCTGGGAGAACCGGGTTTGATTCCCCACTCCTCCACTTGCAGCTGCTGGAATGGCCTTGTGTCAGCCAGAGCTCTCTTATCTGGGAGAACCGGGTTTGATTCCCCCACTCCTCCACTTGCAGCTGCTGGATTGGCCTTGGGTCAGCCAGAGCTCTCTTATCTGGGAGAACCGGGTTTGATTCCCCATTCCTCCACTTGCACCTGCTGGGATGGCCTTGGGTCAGCTATAGCTCTCTTATCTGGGATAACCGGGTTTGATTCCACACTCCTCCACTTGCAGCTGCTGGAATGGCCTTGGGTCAGCCAGAGCTCTCTTATCTGGGAGAACCAGGTTTGATTCCCCCCTCCTCCACTTGCACCTGCTGGAATGGCCTTGGGTCAGCCAGAGCTCTCTTATCTGGGAGAACCGGGTTTGATTCCCCACTCCTCCACTTGCAGCTGTGGAACAGCCGTGGGTCAGCCAGAGCTCTTTTATCTGGGAGAACCGGGTTTGATTCCCCACTCCTCCACTTGCAGCTGCTGGAATGGCCTTGTGTCAGCCAGAGCTCTCTTATCTGGGAGAACCGGGTTTGATTCCCCCACTCCTCCACTTGCAGCTGCTGGATTGGCCTTGGGTCAGCCAGAGCTCTCTTATCTGGGAGAACCGGGTTTGATTCCCCACTCCTCCACTTGCGCCTGCTGGAATGGCCTTGGGTCAGCCAGAGCTCTCTTATCTGGGAGAACTGGGTTTGATTCCCCACTCCTCCACTTGCAGCTGCTGGAATGGCCTTGGGTCAGCCAGAGCTCTCTTATCTGGGAGAACTGGGTTTGATTCCCCACTCCTCCACTTGCAGCTGCTGGAATGGCCTTGGGTCAGCCAGAGCTCTCTTATCTGGGAGAACTGGGTTTGATTCCCCACTCCTCCACTTGCAGCTGCTGGAATGGCCTTGGGTCAGCCATAGCTCTCTTATCTGGGAGAACTGGGTTTGATTCCCCACTCCTCCACTTGCAGCTGCTGGAATGGCCTTGGGTCAGCCAGAGCTCTCTTATCTGGGAGAACCGGGTTTGATTCCCCACTCCTCCACTTGCGCCTGCTGGAATGGCCTTGGGTCAGCCAGAGCTCTCTTATCTGGGAGAACCGGGTTTGATTCCCCACTCCTCCACTTGTGCCTGCTGGAAGGGCCTTGGGTCAGCCAGAGCTCTCTTATATGGGATAACCGGGTTTGATTCCCCACTCCTCCACTTGCGCCTGCTGGAAGGGCCTTGGGTCAGCCAGAGCTCTCTTATCTGGGATAACCGGGTTTGATTCCACACTCCTCCACTTGCAGCTGCTGGAATGGCCTTGGGTCAGCCAGAGCTCTCTTATCTGGGAGAACCGGGTTTGATTCCCCACTCCTCCACTTGCACCTGCTGGGATGGCCTTGGGTCAGCCATAGCTCTCTTATCTGGGAGAACCGGGTTTGATTCCCCACTCCTCCACTTGCAGCTGCTGAAATGGGCTTGGGTCAGCCAGAGCTCTCTTATCTGGGAGAACCGGGTTTGATTCCCCACTCCTCCACTAGCAGGTGCTGGAATGGCCTTGGGTCAGCCAGAGCTCTCTTATCTGGGAGAACCAGGTTTGATTCCCCACTCCTCCACTTGCAGCTGCTGGATTGGCCTTGGGTCAGCCAGAGCTCTCTTATCTGGGAGAACCGGGTTTGATTCCCCACTCCTCCCCTATCAGCTGCTGGAATGGCCTTGGGTCAGCCAGAGCTCTCTTATCTGGGAGAACCGGGTTTAATTCCCCCCTCCTCCACTTGCAGCTGCTGGAATGGCCTTGGGTCAGCCAGAGCTCTTGTAGGAGTTGTCCTTGAAAGGGCAGCTGCTGTGAGAGCCCTCTCAGCCCCGCCCACCTCACAGGGTGTCTGTTGTGGGGGGAGAAGATATAGGAGATGGTGAGCCACTCTGAGTCTCTGATTCAGAGAGAAGGGTGGGGTATAAATCTGCAATTCTTCTTCCCAACCAGGATGGGGCCTCCTGTCGGGTCCCAACCAGCGGGCGAGTCTCCCACCGTACCTGCCTCCTCAGGGGACTTCTACCTGGTATCCCGGGCAGCCCTGGAATGGAGCAACACAGGAGGCAACTAGCAAGCAACACCTGATGAGGGGAAACAGCTGGAGCTCCATCAGTGCCACCCAATGTTAACAGCCCCTTTTCCGAGTTACTTCTGAGGGCTGCCAATAAGTTCAGGGATTGGTGGAGGGAGATGGCAGAGGACGGTTAAGACACTGCTTTGAGGAGAGACGACCCAATGCACCAGGGAGGAAATGCTCGAATTCTCAAGGAACTGCAGTCTAGAAAAAGGGGGAAAGGGAAGACTAGAGCAGCAGCCGACAGGATTTCAAGGAGAAGGAGAAGGAAGAAGAAGTTGACAACAAAGAAGATGACGAAGAAGACAAAGAAGAAGAAGATGAAGAAGAAGAAGTGCAGATTTGTACCCCGCCCTTCTCTCTGAATCAGCGACTCAGAGCGGCTTAGAATCTCCTATATCTTCTCCCCCCACAACAGACACCCTGTGAGGTGGGTGAGGCTAAGAGGGCTCTCACAGCAGCTGTCTTTCGAGGACAAGTCCTGCAATAGCTATGGCTGACCCAAGGCCATTCCAGCAGGTGCAAGTGGAGGAGTGGGGAATCAGTTCTCCCAGATAAGAGTCCACGCACTTAACCACGACACCAAACTGGCTCTCTCTAGAGTGGGGAATCAAATCCAGTTCTCCCAGTCAGCGATTGCTCTGGTCAGCCGGGTCAGCCGTAGCTCTGGCAGAGGTTGTCCTTTAAAGGGCAGCTGCTGGGAGAGCCCTCTCAGCCCCACTCACCTCACAGGGGGAGAAGGTATAGGAGATGGTGAGCCGCTCTAAGTCTCTGAGTCTCTGATTCAGGGAGGGGGGCAGGGTATAAATCTGCAATTCTACTTCTTCTAGAATAATTGCAGTGGTAGATTCTAGCACTGTTCCATTATAAATTATAGGGCGCCTGGGGTGTGACACACGTGTTTCCCCTTCTTCTTTCTCAGGGAGAGCATGCTCAACATGCTGGACAGTTTGTGCTTCACAGGGACCGGTGTCAAGAGTTCATTCACTAAGTCGATGCAGTTCCCCTTCACCTCCGAAGGGCTTTCGCAGGCCAGGTTCTTTCCAAGCAGCACCCACGCGGACAGGTTTATTTACTTAGATTTACAAGCAACCAATAATTCAGTGGGCCTTCAAAGCAAGCGGACAGATTAAAATATAGAAAAATTCAATAAAAAACCATCATAAACCATTAAAACCGACGGACGGGCTCAAGGTAAAATCGATAAGCACTATCCTCTGTTTCAGTCCAGTTCAAAGCACCTTTTGAGAAAAGAGTAATATTGGCTGATGACGGAAGGGCTGTAGGGATGGCATCACGGGTCTTTGGGCCTAGCCAGTTTTATACGGGTGGCAGCGACCCCTTTGGTACTCTGGTTGTTCATGTATTCCATAAGTGTACTGGAGAGGTACTTTGCTTTGAAGGTCAAAACTGGCAATTTAAAAACGTAAGTGTCAAGCATGGTAGAATTCCATTGATAATTGATTGTTTTAGGGTCCTCCATAAAGCTGGCCTGTGAAATATCATGGAGGACCAAGGTCCGTTAACTCTGTTATTCTTTCCCCCTCCCCCTTCTTACTTTACTGCTTGCAAAGCAGAAGTAGAGAGACACGAAACTAACTTGAGAAAGAGTAAACAGTACCTTCCCATACATTCCTCACAGGTTAGTGAGGCAAGATCTTCCCTCACAGGACCCATGCTGAGTCTTCTTCAATAACTCGTGTTCATCAATGTGCCTACTCATTCTGTCCTTGATAATGGTTTCTACCAACTTTCCCGGTATTGAAGTCAGACTGACTGGCCTGTAGTTTTCCGGATCTCCTCTGGAACCCTTTTTAAAGATGGGGGTGACATTTGCTACCTTCCAGTCCTCAGGAATGGAGGCAGATTTCAATGAAAGATTGCAGATTTTTGTCAGAAGATCCACAAGTTTAACTTTTAGTTCTTTCAGAACTCTTGGATGTATGCCATCCGGACCCGGTGACTTATTAGTTTTTAATTTGTCTATCAGTTGTAGGACCCCCTCTCGTCACCTCAATCTGACTCAGGTTTTTCAACACCCCTTCCAATATAAGTGGTTCTGGAGCAGGCAAACACTTCTCATCTTCCACAGTGACGATGGAGGCAAAAAATGCATTCAGCTTTTCAGCCATCTCCCTATCCTCCTTCAGTGATCCTTTGACCCCCTTGGTCATCCAAGGGCCCCACTGCCTCCCTGGCTGGTTTCCTGCTTCTAATATATTTGAAGAAATTTTTATTGTTGGCCTTTATGTTTTTTGCAATATGCTCGTCATAGTCCCTTTTTGCCTGCCTGATCACAGTCTTGCATTTGATTTGCAACAGCCTGTGTTCCCTTTTATTAATCTCACTTGGACTAGCTTTCCACTGCTTAAAGGAGTCCTTCTTACCTTTTACAGCTTCCATTACTTTGTTTGTTAACCATGCAGGCCTTCTGTTATACCTGTTTGTACCTTTCCTAACTTGTGGTATATTTTTTTTACTGAGCTTCTAGGATTGTAGTTTTAAATAGCCTCCAAGCTTCCCCAAGGGTTTTGACTGTATTTACCTTTCCTTTCAGTTTCCTCATCACATGCCTCCTCATCTCAGAGAATTTACCCTTTTTAAAGTTAAACGTGGTTGTGCTGGTCTTTTGGAGCAACTCTCTATTTATACAAATGGTGAAATCAATAACGTTATGGTTACTGCTCCCAAGCGGTGCGATCACTTTTACATCTCTCACCAAGTCTTGGGCATTACTTAGGACCAAATCCAGGATCGCCCCACCCCTGGTAGGTTCAGAGACCATCTGCTCGATAGCACAGTCATTGAGAGCATCTAGAAACTCAATCTCTTTCTCTCGACCAGAACACATATTGACCCAATCAATCTGCGGGTAGTTAAAATCACCTACGACGACACAGTTTTTATGTCTAGCCACTATCTTTAAGCCTTCCATCATATTATGTATCTTTTGATGTGGTAGGCAATAACAAATCCCCATAGTTAAATTGCCTTTTGGGCCCTCTATTTCAACCCAAAGCATTTCTAGAAGGGAATCTAATTCTCTGACCTCAGTCTTACTGGACTGTACGTGCTCTCTGACATACAGAGCCACCCCACCTCCAACCCTTCCCTTATCCTTCCAATATAACTTATATCCAGGAATCACCGTGTCCCACTGATTCCCCTCATTCCACCAAGTTTCTGAAATTCCCACAATGTCTATGTTTTCTCCCAACACTAAAGATTCCAACTCACCAATTTTACTTTGAAGATTTCTAGCATTTGTGTACAAACATCTATAATTTCCCAGGCAAGCTAGGCCCGCCACCTTCCTCCTGCCGCCTCGAGACTCTGGTAAGCAGTCCATTCTGTTTGTCACCATCTCAGTGGACAACTCTGATCCCTTACCCGGTAGAAAAGTAACAGCTAACCCTTCATCTCTTTGAGATGGGTCCTCCCGAACCAGAGACATTTCATCTCCTGTCGGCTTTCCCCCAGATTTAGTTTAAAAACTGCTCTGCCACCTTTTGAATTAATTTGAATTAATATTAGGGACATTCTCGCTTTTTAACCATCTTTTACATTGTTTTAGGTTTTGAATATTTTATCTTGGAATGTTGTTTCCGATTTTGATACTTCAAAGTTGCTTTCTTTCCACCTCTCCCTGTGTCGTCTATTTCCTCCCTCCCTCCCTGTATTGCAGCTCTCAAACATGTGACATTCAGGTCTTGTGGCTCTCAAACATCTGTTGTTTGAGAGCCAGTTTGGTATAGTGGTTAAGTGTGTGGACTCTTATCTGGGAGAACCGGGTTTGATTCCCCACTCCAGACAGAGCCAGTTTGGTGTAGTGGTTAAGTGTGCGGACTCTTATCTGGGAGAACCGGGTTTGATTCCCCACTCCAAACAGAGCCAGTTTGGTGTAGTGGTTAAGTGTGCGGACTCTTATCTGGGAGAACCGGGTTTGATTCCCCACTCCAGACAGAGCCAGTTTGGTGTAGTGGTTAAGTGTGCGGACTCTTATCTGGGAGAACCGGGTTTGATTCCCCACTCCAGACAGAGCCAGTTTGGTGTAGTGGTTAAGTGTGCGGACTCTTATCTGGGAGAACCGGGTTTGATTCCCCACTCCAGACAGAGCCAGTTTGGTGTAGTGGTTAAGTGTGCGGACTCTTTAACGAGAGAAATGCCTTCTCCAAGCCAGCTGATGGGACTGTGAGGGCTCCCGATCTGGTTTGGCCTCACTGTGGCTCCCGAGCCGGTTTGGCCACCCCTGGTCTATGTTGTTATAGTGCATTTCTATAAAGGCTGCTAGGTTTTTAAAACAATCCAAATTGACTTTACAAAAAAAACCAAAACTCCAACAAACAAAAAGAAGTCACGGGAGTTGCAAGAGGCTATATGTCTTAGGATTTCGGTACGGCGAGCTCAATTATATAATAAAATAGCCCTATACCCTGGACGCTTGTTCTTCCAGCCTTTCCTAATCCTAAAACTACACTGTATAAATTTCACAGTTCCCCTAAGTGTCTTTAAAAATTACAAGCACTTTAGCCCGTGATTCATGTGCCACAGCCAGGGCACTGCGCTCTTCCTATCCACCCCA
This sequence comes from Heteronotia binoei, assembly GCF_032191835.1. Classification (NCBI taxonomy): domain Eukaryota; kingdom Metazoa; phylum Chordata; class Lepidosauria; order Squamata; family Gekkonidae; genus Heteronotia; species Heteronotia binoei. The sequence continues at coordinate 123,450,245 of NC_083230.1, forward strand.
CCCCCCACCTCAGTTATATCTTAACATTATGAGGACCGGAATACATTAAATAAATCATGTTCCCACAGACTCCTAGCAAAGTAATAATACTCGCACACATTTTGGAAGAAAGTGTATCGCATTAGAGGTGCAGGTATAATGTCACTTCCTTATTTTCAAGCACTGACTGTAACATCAAGCTGCTTTGAGCTGTGCATGGAAGCTTTTAAGCAGACCTTATGTTTATTCTGTTGCTGGTAATTAGCTGCTTTGGTTAATATAATCCAACATTTACAAACAGCAATTTGCCCAATATATAAACCCGCTCTGGCAATTAACAAAGCATTGTTTTATTGATTAAGATTTAATACGGCGGAGCACCGCATAACGAAAGCGATCCCTCATTCGTCAGAGGACTAAATGTTTCGCTAGGATGGATAAAGATGGGTTCTCCGCATTAGTCTGTGTGTAGCGGCAGAGAAGAGCGAGAATCCAGCGACACCTTAAAGCAGCGGTGTTGAACATGCGGCCCAGAGGCCAAATCACAGACACACACACACACACACACACACCCGGGGGCTCCTATCAGGCCCCCCAGCAACTGGCTCTTGTCCACTTCATTCTCCCTCTCTCTTGCTTCCTTCTGCGTAACTGCTTGTTTTGTAAGGCTTACTCAATCGCACAGGAGCTACAGAGCAAAACCTCTATTTTCTCCATTGGCTGAGGCTCCTCCCTTGGAGAGGAAGGGGGGGGAAGGCAGAGCTTGTTTTTCCAGGCTCCCTAAATCGCACAGCAGAGCTACTGAGCCAAACCTCTCTCCCTTCTATTGGCTGAGGCTCCTCTCTCCTTTGTCCCCTGGGGAAGGAAGGAAAGAGTCACAGCTTCCTTTGAAGAAGAAGACCATAAATTTATATCCCACCCTTCTCTTTGAATCAGAGACTCAGAGCGGCTTACAATCTCCTTTACCTTCCTCCCCAACAATAGACACCCTGTGAGGTGGGTGGGGCTGAGAGAGCTCTCCCAGAAGCTGCCCTTTCAAGGACAACTCCTGCGACAACTTAACCACAACTTGTCTGGGCATAAAAGGAAGACACTCCAAGTACTAATAGCAAGGTGTCTTACTCTCCACACCAACACCCAATCTGCCGAGTCCCAAAAGATGCCTCCTTCATTGTAACCTGGTGAGAAACTTTCTTCAAATGCCTAGATAGCCGGGGGGGGGGGGGATATTTTGCAACCGAGCAGGAAAACGATGATGAAAAAGCTCATCGTTCTTATTGCAGGGCTTGCCCAGAGGCCAGCAAGCCTCTTCACACTCTCCTAGGGCAACCAGAGCCGGATTAACAATTAGGCCAAGTAGGCACTGGCCTATGGACCGCCATGCCTTTAGGGGCCCCGGGCCAGCTTCCCCCCTGCTTGCAGCCCTCCCAGCCTGCACATGCAGCCAGCAACTGAGCCGCTCTTTGCCCGACTTGCCTGGGGCGGCTGCTGCTGGCGTTGTCACCTAGTTTGCCTCTCTCTGCCTCTCCCCTGCAGCTTAGTAAAAGGGGGCTCTTAAGAAGGTGCCTGCAGGCTGCAGTGGGAGACGTGGGTGGTGGGGTGGGCGCTCCGGGAATAATTTGCAACGGGGCCCCCAAGATTTTGACTGCCTCATCAAAGGCTCCTTAGAAAGCTTGAGAGTCATGGAGTAAAAGGACAGGTCCTCTTGTGGATCAAAAACTGGCTGAGTAATAGGAAGCAGAGAGTGAGTATAAATGGGCAGTCTTCGCAGTGGAGGACGGTAAGCAGTGGGGTGCCGCAGGGCTTGGTACTGGGTCCCATCCTCTTTAACTTGTTCATAAATGATTTAGAGTTGGGAGTGAGCAGTGAAGTGGCCAAATTTGCGGATGACACTAAATTGTTCAGGGTGGTGAGAACCAGAGAGGATTGTGAGGAACTCCAAAGGGATCTGTTGAGGCTGGGTGAGTGGGCGTCAACGTGGCAGATGCGGTTCAATGTGGCCAAGTGCAAAGTAATGCACATTGGGGCCAAGAATCCCAGCTACAAATACAAGTTGATGGGGTGTGAACTGGCAGAGACAGACCAAGAGAGAGATCTTGGGGTCATGGTAGATAATTCACTGAAAATGTCAAGACAGTGTGCGTTTGCAATAAAAAAGGCCAACGCCATGCTGGGAATTATTAGGAAGGGAATTGAAAACAAATCAGCCTGTATCATAATGCCTCTGTATAAATCGATGGTGCGGTCTCATTTGGAGTACTGTGTGCAGTTCTGGTCGCCGCACCTCAAAAAGGATATTATAGCATTGGAGAAAGTTCAGAAAAGGGCAACTAAAATGATTAAAGGGCTGGAACACCTTCCCTATGAAGAAAGGTTGAAACGCTTAGGGCTCTTTAGCTTGGAGAAACGTCGACTGAGGGGTGACATGATAGAAGTTTACAAGATAATGCATGGGATGGAGACAGTAGAGAAAGAAGTACTTTTCTCCCTTTCTCACAATACAAGAACTCGTGGGCATTCGATGAAATTGCTGAGCAGACAGGTTAAAACGGATAAAAGGAAGTACTTCTTCACCCAAAGGGTGATTAACATGTGGAATTCACTGCCACAGGAGGTGGTGGCGTCCACAAGCATAGCCACCTTCAAGAAGGGTTTAGATAAAAATATGGAGCAGAGGTCCATCAGTGGCTATTAGCCACAGTGTGTGTGTGTATGTATATATATATATATATATTTGGCCGCTGTGTGACACAGAATGTTGGACTGGATGGGCCATTGGCCTGATCTAACATGGCTTCTCTTATGTTCTTATGTTCTCCACAGGGTTGAATCCGGCACTGAAGGTAATCGATATAGGTTGAAATTGAATCCAAAGAGTTTCCAGCTCAACGTGAGGAAGAACTTCCTAACTGTTAGAGCGATTCCTCAGTGGAACAGGCTTCCTTGGGAGGTGGTGGGCTCTCCTCCCTTGGAGGTTTTTAAGCCTTGGAGCCAGTTTGGGGTAGTGGTTAAGTGCACGTACTCTTATCTGGGAGAACCGGGTTTGATTCCCCACTCCTACACTTGAACCTGCTGGAATGGCCTTGGGTCAGCCATAGCTCTGGCAAAGGTTGTCCTTGAAAGGGTAGCTGCTGTGAGAGTCCTCTCAGCCCTACCCACCTCACAGGGTGTCTGTTGTGGGGGAGGAAGGTAAAGGAGATTGTGAGCCACTCTGAGTCTCTGATTCAGAGAGAAGGGCAGGGTATAAATCTGTACTTCTTCTCCTCCTCCTCCTCCTCCACTTGCACCTGCTAGCATGGCCTTGGGTCAGCCATAGCTCTGGCAGAGGTTGTCCTTGAAAGGGCAGCTGCTGTGAGAGCCCTCTGCAGCCCCACCCACCTCACAGGGTGTCTGTTGTGGGGGAGGAAGGGAAAGGGGATTGTGAGCCGCTCTGAGACTCTTCGAAGTGGAGGGTGGGATATAAATCCAGTATCTTAAACAGAGGCTAGATGGCCATCTGACAGCAATGAAGATCCTGTGAATTTAAGGGGAGGTGTTTGTGGGTTTCCTGCATTGTGCAGGGGGTTGGACTAGATGACCCTGGAGATCCCTTCCAACTCTGTGATTCTATGAAAGGCAGCCAAACTCCATCTGCCAGCTCTCCGAGTCTACACGCTGGACTAAAAGCAGTATGGAGTGAACGAACAGAGGCAAAAGCAGAGAAAGAAGGTGACTGATGCAAATGAACATAGCCCGAGGTGTGCAATTCCCCAGCTGAATGACTTAGGTTTGTTGTTGTACTAGAAGATGGATGCTGGCACCACAGACGTCAGAAGGGCAGTCAAATGCCTTTGTAAAAAATAGTCAGTCCCCGAAACAATCACAACGACAGTGCTTCAGCCTCAGATGTATGCTTGAATGTACACACATATAAAAGCTACCTATAATATAGGCACACAATTGTACATGCAATAATACAGGGTTTCCCAAACTTCCCACCCCCCCCCAACATGGCCCGTTTTTTTTCCCGTGGTCCGGGCAGAGGACACTCAGGGAGTGATGCAGAGACTGAATGCCAGCCAGGAGCTTTCACTGTCCCTCTCTGATGTTTCCGAACATCAGAGAGGGGAAGAGGAGTATACCCGGCTGGCACACAGTCTCAGTATCACTCCCTGAGCATCCTGTGGGCAGAGAATGCTCAGGGAGCGATACAGAGACTGTGCGCTGGTCAGGAGCTTTCCCCACTCTCTCTGATGTTTCCAAACATCAGAGAGGGATGGGGGAGGGCTTCTGCCAGCACACAGTTTCTGTAGAGCTCTCTGAGCATCCTCTGCCTTGAGGATGCTCAGAGAGTGCTACAGTCGTCATCTGCGACATGGGCGTAGGGGACAAGGGCTGGAGCAGATAAACAGAGGGGGGTGGGGCAATCGGGCCACCCTTGGTGACCTGGCATTAAGGCTCGCGTGGCCCAGTAGTGGGTCACGACCCTGCAAATAGGTGGATTAGACGGCTGCTATGCATTATTGTTTCGTCCAACTGCACCTGGTTAACACAGTAAAGCAGAAGTTTCCAACCTCTGGGCACCTCTGGAATTCTGACACAAACTGGTGGGTGCAGCCACAAAACGGGGGCCACAGGAGGTGGAGCCAGAGACAAAATGGCTGCTGAAGCTTACCTTCAGTCACACAATGAAGGTTCTTACGTTGTGGTGGTAGCTCCTGCCAAAGCAACATTTAAAAAAAAAGTCTCTAAGGCCAGTCAGCTCAGCGAAAGTCCCACTCACTTTCCAAAAACACTTGGCAAAGCCAGAAAAGATATGGGCACAGACACCACCCTAGGAACCCTTGACATGAGACTTATGGAAATGGACCCGGAGATCATTCACTACCCGCAAGCAGCAGGGACCCCAGTAGGTTTCCTCATATGAGAGGCAGATCTGGTCTTGGTTCCATACTCCATGAAGCTCTTGGAGGATTGGCTTCATCACGGGTGCGTGGCCTAATATGTAAAGGAGCTTCTGCTAGAATTCCACCATTAGGCGGCACATCGACCAGTTGCGGCCATGGGAAGCTCCCGGGGATGAGATCGAGGAAGACAGCCCCAATGACCTGCCAGCCGTACCGCCTTCCCTGCCGACCAAGATAGCCAAAGTAGGGGCCCCACTGCCAGCTCTCCCGACCGGGCCGAAGCCTCTAGGGACTCTGAACCTCTGGCTGAAACTACAGCATCACCGGTGCCTCCGCTTGCCGTGCAAGAAGCAGCGACCACTCCTCCGCCCACTCCGGCGCTCAGACGATCTACGTGAGAGCATCGCAAGCCTGCTTACCTAAGGGACTATGTTAGCCGAGGCTTGCAAACTAAGGGGGGGACGGATGTTGTGTATGCGGACCAAAGTGAAGTCTATTTGGGTGTGTGCCTGCCTGGCTCATTGGAGCCATAAGGACTGAGCCTGGGGACTCGGGAACAAAGGGAAGCAGGATCCAAATACCGGTTGCCCTCCTCCAATCAGGAGCTTCTGGCTGCTTTGAATGATCCAGCGCTGGGACCCTGAAATGTATATAAGAGGCCATATGGGTCCAGTTCTCCAGTCTTATAGTGCAGCCCTATACTATGCTGTATCTAATAAAGAGCTGATTATCACTACCATCTCACCTCTTCCATGCGTCAACCCACTATATTACAGACATCTGCTTCCAACACCCAGTGTCAGTCCCAGGAGTATTTTTTATAGCAGGAACTCCTTTGCATATTAGGCCACACACCCCTGATGGAGCCAATCCTCTAAGCCAGGGGTTTCCAACCCCCGGGCCGGGGACCACTACTGGGCCTGTCTGCAAGTGGGCCGCAAAGCCTGGCGGCCCCCCCCCCACCACCACAGAGTTTAGTTTCGTCACCCCCCCTGCTGCTGCCCTCCCTTTCTCCCCGGTTCTGCAATGCACTGCAGCACTCTGTCGTTTCCCTCCCTCTCTCTCCCCCTCCCTCCCTCCTATTGCGCCGAGCCGCGCTGAAACTGGGCCTTACGGGTTTCGATGGGGCCAGCGCGCCGTCTAACACTTTGAAGTACGCGCAAGAAACTGCTTCTCCCCCCTCCCTCCTGGAACCGGAAGTGAGGGAGGAGAAGCATTCTCTCGCGCATACTTCAAAATGTTAGATGGCGTGCTGGCCCCATTGAAACCGGTAAGGCCCAGTTTCAACTCTGCTCGATTTGAGGGAGGGGAGAGGGTGATGACGGAGCACCGCGCTGCATTGCAGTGCCGGAGAGAGAGGGAAGGCGGCAGGAGGGGGGACCTGAGCCTCGTCGCGCAGGGTGGGGGGCGACGGAGCTAAACTCTGGCGGGCCACTTCTTCAGTGGGTTGCCCGCTGCTGCGGAGGCACGGCGGCGAGGGGAGGGGGCAGGGCAGTGAGGCTGTGAAGCGCCACAGGGGGCGGGGGGATTCGGTGCCCCCACCCTGCCAGCCCTTGGGTCGCGGTGGGCAGGCCAGCCCTGGTGCTGGTCCCCGGTACCAAGAAGGTTGGGGACCACTGCTCTAAGAGCTTACAGGGCTCTTTACAGGGCCCACTATAAGCTCCAGGAGGATTGGCTACATCGGGGGCATTTTTGTAGCAGGATCTGCTTTGCATCTTAGACCACACACCCCTGATGTAGTCAATCCCCCAAGAGCTTGCAGTGCTCTTAGTACAGCGCCTACTATAAGCTCCAGGAGGATTGGCTACATCAGGGGTGTGTGGCCTAATGCGCAAAGGAGTCCCTGCTACAAAAAAAGGCCTGTATGTTTTTATAACAGTCTCCACGTGGGGCCTGGGAATCTCCCAGAATTCCAACTGATTGCCGGACAATAGAGACCAGTTCCCCCAGAGGAAATGGCTGCTTTGCACGGTGGATGTTATGGGGCCTATACCCCACTGAGCTCCACCCCCAGGCTCGACCTCCAAACCTCCAGAATTTCCCCACCCGGAGCTGGCACCCTTAGAGAGAACCAGGGCTTTTTCTGCAGCAGAAACTCCTTTGCATATTAGGCCACACATCCCCTGATGTAGCCAATCCTCCAAGAACTTGCAGGGCTCTTCGTACAGGGCCTACTGTAAGCTCCAGGAGGATTGGCTACATCAGGGGTGTGTGGCCTAATGGGCAAAGGAGGTCCTGCTAGAATTCCTTACAGGGCTCTTCGTACAGGGCCTGCTGGAAGGTCCAGGAGGATTGGCTGCATCAGGGGGGTGTGGCCTAATAGGCAAAGGAGGTCCTGCAAGAATTCCACCCCTGATATTAGGCCACACCCCCTGATGTAGCCAGTCCTCCAAGAGCTTGCAGGGTTCTTAGTACAGGGCCTACTGTAAGCTCCAGGAGGATTGGCTGCATCAGGTGTGTGTGGCCTAATAGGCAAAGGAGGTCCTGCTAAAATTCCTTACAGGGCTCTTAGTACAGGGCCTACTGTAAGCTCCAGAAGGACTGGCTACATCAGGGGTGTGTGGCCTAATATGCAAAGGAGGTCCTGCTAGAATTCCTTACAGGGCTCTTCGTACAGGGCCTACTGAGAGCTCCAGAAGGATTGGCTGCATCAGGGGGGTGTGGCCTAAGAGGCAAAGGAGGTCCTGCTAGAATTCCTTACAGGGCTCTTCGTACAGGGCCTGCTGAGAGCTCCAGGAGGATTGGCTACATCAGGGGTGTGTGGCCTAATAGGCAAAGGAGGTCCTGCTAGAATTCCTTACAGGGCTCTTCGTACAGGGCCTGCTGGAAGCTTCAGGAGGATTGGCTACATCAGGGGTGTGTGGCCTAATGGGCAAAGGAGGTCCTGCTAGAATTCCTTACAGGGCTCTTCGTACAGGGCCTGCTGGAAGCTCCAGGAGGATTGGCTGCATCAGGGGTGTGTGGCCTAATAGGCAAAGGAGGTCCTGCAAGAATTCCACCCCTGATATTAGGCCACACCCCCTGATGTAGCCAGTCCTCCAAGAGCTTGCAGGGTTCTTAGTACAGGGCCTACTGTAAGCTCCAGGAGGATTGGCTACATCAGGTGTGTGTGGCCTAATAGGCAAAGGAGGTCCTGCTAAAATTCCTTACAGGGCTCTTAGTACAGGGCCTACTGTAAGCTCCAGAAGGACTGGCTACATCAGGGGTGTGTGGCCTAATATGCAAAGGAGGTCCTGCTAGAATTCCTTACAGGGCTCTTCGTACAGGGCCTACTGAGAGCTCCAGAAGGATTGGCTGCATCAGGGGGGTGTGGCCTAAGAGGCAAAGGAGGTCCTGCTAGAATTCCTTACAGGGCTCTTCGTACAGGGCCTGCTGAGAGCTCCAGGAGGATTGGCTACATCAGGGGTGTGTGGCCTAATAGGCAAAGGAGGTCCTGCTAGAATTCCTTACAGGGCTCTTCGTACAGGGCCTGCTGGAAGCTTCAGGAGGATTGGCTACATCAGGGGTGTGTGGCCTAATAGGCAAAGGAGGTCCTGCTAGAATTCCTTACAGGGCTCTTCGTACAGGGCCTGCTGAGAGCTCCAGGAGGATTGGCTACATCAGGTGTGTGTGGCCTAATAGGCAAAGGAGGTCCTGCTAGAATTCCTTACAGGGCTCTTCGTACAGGGCCTGCTGGAAGCTTCAGGAGGATTGGCTACATCAGGGGTGTGTGGCCTAATAGGCAAAGGAGGTCCTGCTAGAATTCCTTACAGGGCTCTTCGTACAGGGCCTGCTGTAAGCTCCAGGAAGATTGGCTACATCAAGGGTGTGTGGCCTAATATGCAAAGGAGGTCCTACTAGAATTCCTTACAGGGCTCTTCGTACAGGGCCTACTGAGAGCTCCAGGAGGATTGGCTACATCGAGGGTGGTGTGGCCTAATAGGCAAAGGAGGTCCTGCTACAAAACAAAGTCCTGGCCAGTCCCAACTATACTCAGAAGAAGGCTGCTGGATTGGGGTGGAGATAGATAACTATGCTTGACAGCAGGAATTTCACATGCTTCCGGAACCTGCAAGTGAGCGCAACGGTGAAAAGGAAGACAAACGCTTCCTCCAGTCCTTGAAGACATCAACTCCGAGCATATTCCCTCCTTGATATATGCACAAACATAATAGCATTAATGGAACTGACACATAAGCATTTGCTGGCAAATATATCCCTTATCTCAGAGTCGCAGATCTGGTGTAGTCAGCTACCCGTTAGCCATATCCCATTATTTTAACGCTTACAAACACATTATTTGCTTTTCATAAAAATGCTAACAGCCGTAGCAAGAGCAACATCAGGTATTTAATTAGACTTTCAAATCATCGGAACACCTTCCTACAGCATAATTTAGAAAGGGGGAAGCACTCTATCTTTATGGCCAACAGGCCTCCTACAGTCAAAAGAGGGTTCTACTGTTCTCTGCTTTCGATATCTAGTGAAAACGAGGCAAATGCCACTAGACAATCCGTTTAGGTGGCGATTCACACCTAGAAGCCACTGGCGCGCGAGGATTGTGTTAACGGTTCAAAAGAGACTACCTCAAGTTTAACAGAGACTACAATAGATATGTGACAACATGAAAAATATCAGAGTTCAATAAGACTTACTTCTGAGTATATAAGCATCGATCAGGATGTAAGGATTCTGCTGTTTACCATGGCACGCTAGCATAGACATGCCTTCTATAGCAACTGACGCTTTGCAAACTAGCACAAACGCACCCACAAGTTACCAAAAATAAGATGACTTAACACAGAATACCTGGGTGTACATCTGTGTAGTAACCGGCTCAGGCTTAAAACGCCCCCAACTGAGCTAATTGCATACAGGAGTAGATTAAAGCTTAACAAGATTATTTGGGAGAACGTAACATATTTTTTTCTTTAAAGATCTCCAAGGAAGTATGTGGATGAACGTTTTCTGGGGACATTTTAGGAAGGGCTTGAAAAATTCCCAGGTTCCACGTGGCCACAGCTCCAGGGAATTTTCATTGGGGAGCACAGTATTTTCAGCAGCGATTTTACTGTTGCGTTTCTCGGCAACCCACTGGAGAAGTATAAATCTTATTTTATCATTTCACTTCAGAGTGTTTTGCTGTATGACATCGAAATGCATGTGTGTAATGTTCCTGTTATGGTTGATCTGTTAACTTTATAGCATTCAATTGTGGTAGATTAAGCCATTTCTTAACCAGCTGCTGTCTATGCTGGCTCAAACATCCCAGTAAATGGAGTTTTTAAAAGCAATAACAAAATGATCAGAAACTGGGAAGAAGTCAGCTTAGCTCTCTGTTGCAGTGTCGACAGTCAGGGTTATTTCATATCTATTTATATAGTGTCTAACACAGGGGTGGCCAAACTGTGGTTCATGTGGCTCTTTCACAATTATTGAGTGGCTCTTGAAGTCCCCACCATCTCTGTTGGCCAGCCTGGAGAAGGCACTTGTCTCTTTAAATCACTTCTCCAAGCCAAGTCAGCCAGCAGCTTGGAGAATGCATTTAAAGTTGCTTTCTTTCCACCTCTCCCTCCCCCATCTATTTTCCTTCCTTCCTTCCTTCCTTCCTTCCTTCCTTCCTTCCTTCCTTCCTTCCTTCCTTCCTTCCTTCCTCCCTCCCTCCCTCCCTCCCTTCCTGTCCTGCGGCTCTCAAATATCTGACATTTATTCCTTGTGGCCCTTAGCCTAACCAAGTTCGACCATCCCTAGTATAACACCTTTGTCATAGGTTTAATAAAATTTTAAGACAGTATACTTCTTATAATTAGAAGATATTGGATTTATATCCCGCCCTCCACTCCGAAGAGTCTCAGAGCGGCTCACAATCTCCTTTACCTTCCTCCCCCACAACAGACACCCTGTGAGGTGGGTGGGGCTGGAGAAGGCTCTCACAGCAGCTGCCCTTTCAAGGACAACCTCTGCCAGAGCTATGGCTGATCCAAGGCCATCTCAAACCCGGTTCTCCCAGATAAGAGTCCGCACACTTCACCACTACACCAAACTGGCTCTCTTATAAGAAATTATAAAATTATAAGAAATAAATCTTAGGATCTGGTTTTGTAGTAACAATGACTAGAAAATAGGTAATTAAAATACAAACTCCTGAAGGCTCAAAAATGTGTCTGGACCTTACAGCCAAAGAAAATTTGTCAAGATCTTATTTTCATTGCTAAAAGTCCTGCTTCGAGGCAGAGAGTTGCCCTGGATGACAGAATCCATTTCTTTCAACTCTGTGATCAGACAACCCCACAAAACTCAAGAAGGCAGAGCCCTGATGTGGCCAGTGTCTCCCAGCACCCACGACGCTTCCCTAACAGGATAGGGTCAGCTCCTCACAATCACCTGTGAGCAGGGATGGAATTCTAGCAGGAGCTCATTTGCATATTAGGCCACACACCCCTGATGTAGCCAATCCTCCGAGAGCTTACAAGACTCTTTTTTGTAAGCTCTCGGAGGATTGGCTATATCGGGGGGGGGGGTGGTGGCCTAATATGCAAAGGAGCTCCTGCTAGAATTCCACCCCTGCCTGGAAGGCAGACGGAGCTCTTCCGGTGGCGTTTTCTAGCAAGGAAGCAAGTCCCTCCAGCAATCTGTCGCACGCTTGGGAAAACTGTGCCCTGAGATATTTCCCAAGTGCCATCTCGAATGGGAAATGTCCTGATGGCTGAAACGCCTGCTCTTTCCTTTTATCCCTTCCAGTTATAGCCCCATCCCTTTTCTCGGGGAAGGGGGAGAGTAACCCTCAGAAGCTTCCATTTTAATTATTTACAAAGACACCTAACCAAAAAAACAGTCCCGAAGGCCTCCCGCTACCGATTGCGCATATTAAAACCCACTTTCTGATCATTTAATCCCGTTACAATTATATGGCGACCGCGGGAATTCGAGAATCACGCCGCTCTCTGCTTTAAGAAAGTGAGAATAAAGGGAACTAGTACGTTCATTAAAAAGCTTCCCTCCCCCCGTCCCCCCTCCCAAAAAAAAACACAAACCAAGACACACACACGCGCTAGTTCCATCATCCACGTTGCAGAACAGAGCAGGGCTGCGCATAAATTATTTATGATGTGTAACAGTTTAATGGAGCATAAAATGGATTTTTTCTTTTTCCCTCACTATTAGCGAAAAGTTGTGGGTTTTCGGAGCCCTCGTTCCAAACTTGGCAGCGCCCCCCTGCCCATTTAGAATTATGACAGACGCATCAATTTTCTAAATTGTTCTGTATCAACTGCAAGTTAAGAGAAAATTGCTTGCAGTGGGCTGCAACTGCTGTTTTCTAAGGTAGCACGCGAGTCCCCTGCAGAGAACTCTCGGAGGTGCTTTTATGAGGTCTTTGAGAAGGTTCATCGCTTTAGACAAGCCGTCTCAAAATTTGGGCGACTTCTATCCGTGGCGGCGTATGCCAGCAGAAAGAGGGAGCAGCAGGCTGTCGTTACGAGACTGGCCGAGAAGCCCTTTTAGTCACATTAGCCCCGTGGCGCAGAGGGGTAAAGCTGCAGTACTGCAGTCCGAGCTCTCTGCTCATGACCTGAGTTCGATCCCGGCGGAAGCTGGGTTCAGGTAGCCGGCACCAGGTTGACTCAGCCTTCCATTCTTCCGAGGTTAGTCAAACGAGTACCCAGCTTGCTGGGGGTGGGGGGGGGGAAGCGTAGATGACTGCGGAAGGCAAGGGCAAACCACCCTGTAAAGAAGTCTGCCGTGAAGCGAACCTGAGTTCAATCCCGGCAGAAGCTGGGTAAAGGTAGCCGGCTCCAGGTTGACTCGGCCTTCCATCCTTCTGAGGTCAGTCAAATGAGTCCCCAGCTTGCTGGGGAGAAGCATAGATGACTTGGGAAGGCAAGGGCAAACCACCCCGTAAAAAGTCTGCCGTGAAGCGAACCTGAGTTCGATCATGGCGGAAGCTGGGTTCAGGTAGCCGACTCGAGGTTGACTCAGCCTTCCATCCTTCCGAGGTCAATAAAATGAGGACCCAGCTTGCTGGGGGGGAAAGCATAGATGACTGGGGAAGGCAAGGGCAAAACACCCCGGAAAAAGTCAGCCATGAAAACGTCGTGATGTGACGTTACCCCAGAGGTGGAAATGACTGGTGCTTGCACAGGGGACTACCTTACCTTACCTTAGGATCTGAAATCCACTGCGTCCGAAGGTGACGCACCCCAGAGAAACCAACTGCCAGGGAAGGGAAGGCATTTGTTTCGACTGTGCACTGTGTCTGTTCTTTAGTGAGCTGTTGGACTTAAGAGACTTCAGCAACATTCTTGGCTCACAAAGGCATTGCAAAATACTATTATTTGCATAATAACGTAGTAATGGCAGGGAAAGGAGTGGGGTATAAGCTGAATAAATAGATTAAATCAACAAATGGTGGCCGTCAATTATACTTACGCACAAACACAAAAAGAGAAGGCAGAAGGGGAAAGGAAGTAAGACAGTGTTTCCCAAAGTGGGCGATATTGCCCCCTGGGGGGCGCTGGAACGATCCAGGTGGGCGGTAGTAGCCTTGGGTGCAACTGGGGGGGGCAGTGAATAAAAATAAGGGGGTGTTGGAAGCATAAAGGAAAAAGAGAAGAGGAGAGGAGAGGAGAGGAGAGGAGAGGAGAGGAGAGGAGAGGAGAGGAGAGGAGAGGAGAGGAGAGGAGAGGAGAGGAGAGGAGAGGAGAAGAGAAGAGAAGAGAAGAGAAGAGAAGAGAAGAGAAGAGAAGAGAAGAGAAGAGAAGAGAAGAGAAGAGAAGAGAAGAGAAGAGAAGAGAAGAGAAGAGAAGAGAAGAGAAGAGAAGAGAAGAGAAGAGGAGAAGAGAAGAGAAGAGAAGAGAAGAGAAGAGAAGAGAAGAGAAGAGAAGAGAAGAGAAGAGAAGAGAAGAGAAGAGAAGAGAAGAGTGGGAGGTGTCAAAACATCACATTTCTGGGAGGGGTCCAGAATTTCTAATTGAGAGGAAAATTCCAATTAACAAAAATAGAGAATTCCTTTTTGTCTACTACTTAGTGTGAATTCACCCAATTAGACTAGTAATGAGGACCAGAACTCCTTCCAATTAAAATATAAGAAGGATGCAGTTTATTTACAAGACAGATTTTTTTAAAAAAAAAACAGAGATGTTTAGACAAACAAGAAACACAGAAACAAAAAACCTTACTAGTCTATCCTAGCCAATACTTGCTACAGCTAGCAGCTTCTCAAGGTTGCTTGCAGTTTCTCTCTCAGCAATACAGTTCAAGTCAGGACAGTGAAAGCACTGAGGCAATTGCGCAAACTTCTCTGAAGAGTTCCAACCTGTAGCTTTCTCTTCACAAGGTTTTCTGCAGAGCATCAAGCTTTTTACAGTCCTCTGGTTACCAGGTGGTTGCTTCTGTTGATTTTAGCCAACTGCAACGCCCCAGACACAGAGTGTCCTCTGTAGGACCAGCATGTGGGAGTAGGCAGGGTATGCGACCACCTAGGGTGCAACCCTGCCAGGGGATAATGCTAGGGACCCCTTTACTCGCCCTTCCCATGTGACACGATTGCACCAGCCAGCAGGCAAGCTGAGAGCCCCAGACAGCACTGCTGCGCCACTGCTTTTCTTTGCAGAGCAAACGTTGCCTGCGCTTGTCAGAGGCTTCAAAGGAAACCTCCCGAAGAGCACCCCATTTTACTGCTACCTACTGCTTTTGGGTTGAAAGAGGCTGGGCAATGGCACCTTCCCATTGCACAAGTTGGAGCTGAAGATTTCCAGGGGGGCGCTGAGTATTTTTCTTTCTGAAAAGGGGGCATTAGGCCAAATAAGTTTGGGAACCTGTGGACTAAGAGAATCAGGTTCCAGACTGGACTGAAGGAGATAATCAACAAGTGACTCTGGATAGGGAAGAAATGTTGAGACCTTGATGGAGAGGGATCACACTTAAATGTGCGATCACATGCCTTATGCTAGAAGAACAGGCTAATGATGTCTCTTGCTCCATCCTCCAAGACTACAAACCCCACAGACCAAGCTAGATAGCGAGGACAATATCAGTCTCCTTCCTTTCTATTCTCCTATCACTCACCCTCTCTGATTGGTAGAATGTAATCTCAGGGAATTCCCTTCCTGTTTGTTCTCCTCCTCTTCCTACTTCTTCTTCCCTGCGTGCATCATGAAAAACAGCAGGGTGTCTCTCCTCCTGAACTGAATTAAGCAGATGGCCTACTACAATCCAAAGCCATCCAGTTAGCCAGAATAATTTAGACATTCTTCCTCTCCACAATATGTATATGTTATGTTTTCATTAAATAAATCCACCAGTAATGGTTTCTTAACTTAAAGCAAAGGCTCTCTGTGCAATTTGTGAGATAGTGAGGCAACCATCAGACTAGGCCACGCTGCTGGACCATTAGACTAGGCCAAGCTTACTCTGGAACAGGGCTTTTTAAAAAAAGAAGCCCAGCAGGAACTCATTTGCATATTGGGCCACATCCCCTGACACCACCATTGTTTTACATGGGGCTTTTTTGTAGGAAACGCCCAGCAGGAACTCATCTGCATATAAGGTCACACCCCCTGACACAAGGCCAGCCAGAACTGTGTTCCTGCTCAAACAACGCCCTGTTTTGGGAATAACATTTTCTAATCTTTCAGAGTGTCTCAACTACACTCTCACAACACGCACTTCTAACTAGATCATTCACATTTTGTAAAGCTGGACAAAATGTGAGATTGCTACTAGTCGTATCAACCGTCTGGCTGGAAAACTGGACTAAAACCAATAAAATGAATTTTAACAGGGATAAATGTAAAGTTCTGCATTTAGGTGGGAAAAATCCAATGCATGGTTATAGGATGGGGGAAACTTGTCTTAGCAGCAGTATGTGCGAAAAGGATCTAGGACCATATGCTGAACATGAGGCAACAGTGTGATGCGGTAGCTAAAAAGGCAAATGCCATTTTGGGTTGTATCAACAGAAGCAGAGGGTCCAGATCACGTGAAGTGATGGTATTGCTTTGCTCTGGTTAGACCTCACCTGGAGTGTTGTGTTCAGGTTTGGGCACCACATTTTAAGAAGGATATACACAAGCTGGAATGGGTCCAGAGGAGGGCGACATAGATGTTGAGGGGTCTGGGGACCAAGTCCTATGAAGAAAGGTTGAAGGAGCTGGGCATGTTTAGCCTGGAAAGGAAGCAGCTGAGAGGTGATATGATCACCATCTTGAAGTCCTTGAAGGGCTGTCCTATAGAGGATGGTGTGGAATTGTTTTCTGTGGCCCCAGAAGGTAGGACCAGAACCAGTGGGTTGAAATCAAATCAAAAGAGTTTCCGCCTCAACATGAGAAAGAACTTCCTGACCGTTAGAGCGGTTCCTCAGCGGAACAGACTTCCTCAGGAGGTGGTGGGCTCTCCTTTCTTGGAGGTTTTTCAACAAAGGCTGGATAGCCATCAGGCAGCAATGAAGATCCTGTGAATTTAGGGGGAGGCAGGGCTGTACAGGGCTGTACAGGAGCGCAGTTCTGACTGACTTGGTGTCAGGGTGTGTGGCTTAATATGCAAATACGTTCCTGCAGTTTTCTTACAAAAACCCCTTGCATTATCAAAGATTTCAGGTTTTCACGGCTAGTAACATCATTAGGGTTTGTAGAATCTTTTGGGATCAAGTGCTGTGTTCTACTGGAAACACGGCACTTGATCCCGAAAGATTCTACAAACCCCTTGCATTAATCAATGGTGATGTCGGAGTGTGTGGCCTAATATACAAATGAGTTCCTGCTGGGTTTTTTCTACCAAAAAAGTCCTGGGGGGGGAGGTATTTGTGAGTTTCCTGCATTGTGCAGGGGGTTGGACTAGATGACCCTGGGGGTGCCTTCCAACTCTACGATTCTATGCTTCTGTGAAAAGCTTAGAAAAGGAGTCCCCAACATAGTGCCCACTGGTGCCGCAGAATCCGCCGACACCTTTCCTGGCATCCATCAAGTGTTTACAGAAACTCGAGGGCTGGGGAGAAGGGGGGGGGGCGCTTTTCTGAGTGAAGCACTGAAAGCAAATTAATAGCCTAAAGGGCATTCGAATACCTTATGAGTATACTGGGGAAGGGAGGGAGGGATCGCTCTTCAAAAATTACACACGGGCACGAACGTCTGCTTGCATTTGGAATTCTCTTTTTCTCGACCCGGTCTAAAAACGCCCCGGTAGAAATTATTATGAAAAGAAACCATTAAAGGTATGCTAATGACTATGAATTGTGACAGATGCTATAGAAACAGGCCTGTTGGCTCAGTCACAGCACCATTAACTATCTATCATAAACTACTCTGAACTCATTTATTACTATGGTGCACCCCAAAGGGGGGAGGGGGGGGAGGAAGGAAAGCAGCAAGAGTTTCTCCAAGGCAAAATTGCAAGCCACTTACTTATCCTCGTGTCACGATCCCTACAGTTTATCTGCATGATAATTAGGAAAATGAGAAGGAGTGAAATATTGCTTTTTAAAAAAAAAAAAACGTGATGGGAATTGAAGCAGGGCGAGGTGGCGGAGCGCTGCGGCCGTGGACCGGGAGATTTGCAAACAGGAAATTTAATTAGACGCAATGTCTTCTACATTAGCACAGAGCAAAAGGTTACGAACCTTTAAGCGGCAGAAGGAAAGGGGAGAGAAAACACGGGTCTCTACCATCGAGAAACGGAGGCTTGCAGACGTGAGCTTGTTCCTGAATCTGGACCAGACCGAGTAAAAGTATTTGTGATCTATCTTATATCAGGGGTGTCAAACATCTGGCCAGAGGGCCAAATCAGGCCCCTAGACAGATCCTATCAGCCCCCCCCCCCAGATCAACTGGCTGTCATCTGCTTCCTTCTCCCTCTCTCTTGCTTCCTTCTGTGTAACAGCTTGGTTTGCAAGGCTTGCTCAATCGCACAGGAGCTACAGAGCAAAACCTCTGTTTTCTCCACTGACTGAGGCTCCTCCCCCTCCTAGTCCCCTGGGGAAGGCAGGAAAGAGCCAGAGCTTCCTTTGCCCAGTTCCCTGGATCGCACAGGAGAGATACAAAGAAAGCACCTTTAAGACCAAGGAGTGCTAATGTTTTAAGCATGTTTTAAGTTTTTAAAGAAATCTTTAATTGGGTTTGTCTGTGTCCATTCTAAACGTTATGTCTTTGCTATCTAAAGTAGGTACATATATGGACTGGCCCAACATGGCCCAGTCCGACAAGATCTCATTTATGTCAGGTCCGGCCCTCACAGCAAATGACCTCGACACCCTTGTCTTATATCATGCTTCTAGTGGTCCAGAGCACAGCAAGTTCTATAAATACAAGTTGATGGGGTGTGAACTGGCAGAGACTGATCAAGAGAGAACCTGGGGTCATGGTAGATGACTCACTGAAGATGTCAAGACAGGGTGCGATTGCAATAAAAAAGCCCAATGCCATGTTGGGAATTATTAGGAAGGGAACTGAAAATAAATCAGCCAATATCATAATGCCCCTGTATAACTCGATGGTGCGGTCTCAATTGGAATATTGTGTACATTTCTGGTCACTGCACCTCAAAAAGGATATTATAGCATTGGGAAAAGTGCAGAAAAGGACAACTAGAATGATTAAAGGGTTGGAACACTTTCCCTATGAAGAAAGGTTAAAACGTTTGAAGCTCTTTAGCTTGGAGAAACGTCGACTGCGGGGGTGACATGATAGAGGTTTACAAGATTATGCACGGGATGGAGACAGTAGAGAAAGAAGTCCTTTTCTTTTCTCACAATACAAGAACTCGCGAGCATTCAATGAAATTGCTGAGCAGTCGGGTTAGAACGGATAAAAGGAAGTCCTTCTTCACCCAAAGGGTGATTAACACGTGGACTTCACTGCCACAGGAGGTGGTGTCGGCTACAAGCATAGTCAGCTTCAAGAGCTGAATGGATAAGCATATGGAGCAGAGGTCCGCAAGCGGCTATTAGCCACAGCTTATCGTTGGAACTCTCTGGGGCAGTGATGCTCTGTATTCTGGTGCTTGGGGGGGGGGGACACAGTGGAAGGGCTTCTAGACCCACTGGTGGACCTCTTGATGGCGCGCTTTTTTTTTTGCCACTGTGTGACAGAATGTTGGCTGGATGGGCCATTGGCCTGATCCAACATGGCTTCTCTTACGTTCTTATGACTGTTCAAAAAATACTGCGGAAGAGTACAATCACACTATACCCTATGGATCCCGCTAGATCTGTTCTTTCAAAGCGCCCCAGGGGAAAAGAGGTGCACTGGGATGGTCCAGCTTAAATGCAGACCTGTCGAAACGTAAGAGACCCACGTTAACATTAAAAAAATCATGCTATTGGCTTAACCAGACCAACATTATCTCCTCTGGCTGGCAGAGGGTCTCTAGGGCCAGAAGTGGAGAAGAACCGTCCCCAGCACCTGCTGAGAGCCTTTTACAGGAGATGGCAGAAAGCGAATCCAGGATTTCCTCCGAGCAAGGCGCATACTCAGGGCTGACCCTAGACCGTCTGGCGTCCTAGACGAGGCAAACTTCTGCCCCCCCGTCGCACTGATACGTCACACAGTCACAATTCAGCACCCCCAGAAGCCCAGCGCCCTAGGTAATTGCCTAGTTTGCCTAGCGGCAGGGCCGGGCTTGCACATGCTGTCACTGTGACAAAGGGAAGTCCAATTTAAACCTCACAATGCTGATGCAATGACTTTCCCATAAGACTTGGGGTGGGCCAAGGTTCTCTTTTGTGGTAGTAGCGGAAGAGCTCTTGAATTACTGTTAGGAGGCCTGTTCAAAGTAGGGTAGCCAAGTCCAGTTCAAGAAATATCTGGGGACTTTGGGAGTGGAGCCAGGAGACTTTGGGGTGGAGGCAGGAGACACTGGGGGTGGAGCCAGGAGCACGGTTTGACAAGCATAACTCCAAAGGGAGTTTCAGCCATCACATTTAAAGGGACGGCACACCTTTTTAAATGCCTTCCTTCCGTAGGAAATAATGAAGGATAGGGGCACCTTCTTTGGAGGCTCACAGAATTGGACCCCCTGGTCCAATCTTTTTAAAACTTGGAGGGTCTTTTGGGGAGAGGCACTGGACGCTATACTGAAAATTGGGTGCCTTTACCTCAAAACACAGCCCCCCAGAGCCACAGATACCCGTGGATCAATTTTCCATTATTTCCTATGGGAATAAGTCTCCATAGGGAATCATAGAGTTCCCAGCAGACATTTCCCTCCCTTCCCCCCACTTTCTGATGACCCTGAAGCGGGGGAGGGCCTCGAAACCAGGGGATCCCCTGCCCCCACCTGGGGATTGGCAACCCTAATTCAGAGTACAGAAATGACTTCTCAGGTAAGCCAATAGGAGCCAGTTTGGTGTAGCGGTTAAGCGGTTAAGTGAGCGGATTGGCGGAATATAAATCCAATGCTGTCGTCGTCTTCTTTTAAAGTGTACTGTCTACACATGCTTAGTAGCTGAATACACATGCTTAGTATCAGGGCCTTAGCCGGTGGAGGGGTGTGGGGGGCTTGTCCCCTTTTGATTTTGCAGTGCCCCCACCCTAGCAGCAGTGGACTCACATTTCAGGAACTGGGATGCACGCCTACAGGTGCTGCGGTGCTCTGAACAATTCTGTTGTACGCCTTTTGTGGAATAACCAGGGCCTTTTTTTGGTAGGAAAAAACCAGCAGGAACTCATTTGCCTACTAAGCCACACCCTCTGACAGCACCATTGTTTCACACAGGGCTTTTTTTACATAAAAAGCCCAGCAGGAGCTCATCTGCATATTAAGCCACACCCCCTGACACCAAGCCACCTGGAATTGCGTTCCTGTGCGTTCCTGCTCAGAAAAAAAAAGGAAAGGAAAAGCACTGGGAGCATGAGAGCTTTCCTAGTTTCTCAGACAGTCCATTACACAAGGTGAGAGCCACATGCGCACACGTACAGCAAGATGTCAGTCACAGGCACGGATGGAATTCTATCTGGTGCTCCTTTGCATATTAGGCCACTCCTCCCTGATGTAGCCAATCCTCCGGGAGCTTCCAGTAGGCCCTGTACGAAGAGCCCTGTAAGGAATTCTAGCAGGACCTCCTTTGCATATTAGGCCACACCTCCCTGATGTAGCCAATCCTCCGGGAGCGCACAAGTCTCCTTTTTGTAAGCCCTTGAAGGACTGGCTACATCAGGGTGTGTGGCCTAATATGCGAAGGAGCTCCTGCTAGAATTCCTCCCCAGGTTGGGAAGGGTTTTTACAAAAAAAGATAGCATTCTGTCCGCCACCAGAGCAGCAGTTGAAACAATGTAATGTGTATGATCCACTGCCAGACTTTTAGATTTTCATAAATAACCTCTTCTGATTGGGGGTGGGGGTAGGGCGGGAGAAACGTCTCATAAAATCTCGTACAAGGATTCTGTAACGAGACAGAAGCCAGACAAACCTTGAAAGTACTTCATGTGTTTGACATCTTGTTTGCTTTCCGAGAGTTATGCTTTCTCTTTGTATATTAAAACTGACTTTATATTCCACTAATACGGTCCCTCGGTCTCCCTTCTAACCGTTCTTGCCGGGTCTTTTTTTTCTCTCCCTCGCTCCCTTTAATTGAATGTTCTGGGCATACCCCCACCGCCTTCTCAGACCTCTTAGCCTTCCTTGCCGTGGCCAGGCAAGGGGAAAATTCATTGACCTCTTCTACCCATAGTTCCGCTTTCTCCTCCGGGATCCGGAGCATTAGAAAGGGGGTAAGACCTATCTGTCGCGGAGTTAAGGTCCTTGATTTTTAAATAACATTTGCCTTGAACAGTTGCTACGCTGCCCGCCTGTCTTCTTGCCTCTCTCTCATTCCACCCTTCCAATCTTTGATTACTTTGGGGCTTTTGGTGCATGTCCTTCTTCCCAGCAGAGCAACGCGAGGATAGCTGAACGAACAGTTGTCAGGGGTTGTCCTTCTAAATGATACGGCACAACTGCGCGCAGCAGATTAAAGCCGGATCCCCTCGGAGAGAAATCGTTAAAAGTGACAAAAACCCTCCCCGGTTCAAGCACGGGAGTGCGCCAAGCATCATCGCTTGATTTTCTTTTTCGTTCGGCACGTTTCTTAATAAGTTTGCCCGTTCAGATAGAAGCACTTTTAATGCGCTAAGAGCCCCGTGGCACAGAGTGGTAAAGCTGCAGTACTGCAATCGGAGCCCTGACCAGGACCTGAGTTCGATCCCCGGCGGAAGCTGGGTTTTCAGGTCGCCGGCTCCAGGTTGACTCAGCCTTCCATCCTTCCGAGGTCGGTCAAAGGACTACCCAGCTTGCTGGGGGGAAAGTGTAAAAGACTGGGGAAGGCAATGGCAAACCACCCCGTCCAAAGTCTGCCGTGATAACGTTGTGAAACCAACGTCACCCCAGAGTCGGAAACGACTGGTGCTTGCACAGGGTGTCAAGTCTGCTATAATGTCTAAGCAATTCAACTGTAACTTTGGTTCAGGCAAAGGATCCTGGGTAAAACCATTCTATATTCAGATGCTGCTAGCCAAGACTCTCCTTCCCCCCCCCCTCCCATCCTTTGTTATGTAGCAAAGCTTGGAAACGAGAATATGGGAACAAGATTGTGGTGCCTTCTCAGAGATAGCCGGTGCTAGAAAGCGCCTCAAGGCCAGCCGGTGCTTGAGAACGATAAAATAATAACAATGTGTGAATGTGCCCTGCATAGAGTGTCCCCACCCTTAGGAATTCCTTTGATGTATACCTTAAATGTTTGCTCTTTGTGCATGCTCGCCAGTCTCTCCAGCTGCTTCTACCGTCTTGCAACATGTTACAATAAACTAGAAACTTTTTTTATCAAGAAGGTCTCGTTATTGAAACATCAGACTTGACACAGGGGACCTTTTCTTTAAAGAGCCCCGTGGCGCAGAGTGTTAAAGCTGCAGTACTGCAGTCCTAAGCTCTGCTCACGACCTGAGTTTGATCCCCGGCAGAAGCTGGGTTCAGGTAGCTGGCTCGAGGTTGACTCAGCCTTCCATCCTTCCGAGGTCAGTCAAATGAGTCCCCAGCTTGCTGGGGGGAAAGTGTAGATGACTGGGGAAGGCAATGGCAAACCACCCCATAAAAAGTCTGCCGTGAAAACGTTGTGAAAGCAATGTCACCCCAGAGTCAAAAACGACTGGTGCTTGCACAGGGGACTTTCTTTAAAGAGCCCCGTGGCGCAGAGTGTTAAAGCTGCAGTACTGCAGTCCTAAGCTCTGCTCATGACCTGAGTTTGATCCCCGGCAGAAGCTGGGTTCAGGTAGCCAGCTCCAGGCTGACTCAGCCTTCCATCCTTCCGAGGTCAGTAAAATGAGTCCCCACCTTGCTTGGGGGAAAGTGTTGATGACTGGGGAAGGCAATGGCAAACCACCCCGTAAAAAGTCTGCCGTGAAAACGTTGTGAAAGCAATGTCACCCCAGAATCAGAAACAACTGGTGCTTGGACAGGGGACCTGTTCTTTAAAGAGCCCTGTGGCGCAGAGTGTTACAGCTGCATTACTGCAGTCCTAAGCTCTGCTCATGACCTGAGTTTGATCCCCGGCAAAAGCTGGGTAAAGGTAGCCGGCTCGAGGTTGATTCAACCTTCCATCCTTCCGAGGTCGGTAAAATGAGCACCCAGCTTGCTGGGGGGAAAGCGTAGATGACTGAGGAAGGCAATGGCAAACCACCCCGTCAAACGTTTGCCGTGAGAACGTTGTGAAAACAACGTCACCCCAGAGTCGGAAACGACTGGTGCTTGCACAGGGGACTACCTTTATCTTTTTTTACTTTTAGCGTACTGAAGAGAAATGCAGGCGAGGGTTTGAATTGTTCCCCCCCAAAAAGGAGGAGGGGGAGATTTATTTTGGTTAAGATAGAAATAACTACACAGCAATCTGCATTCACTAACTTAAGGCAGCCGTAAAACTGTCATCCGGGAGAGCTCCTTTGGCCCAGCGCCCGTTCTTTGATTGGTCGGGGAACGGAGGGAGAACTACCTGTATTATTAAAAGAACGAAAATTAACCAGGTTTCCCTGCCATTTGTACAGCATAAAAGTTATGTACGGCTATAAAAACGCCCCACGGTCGCGGCAGATTTCTGTAATTTATGTAATGTGGGGTTTGAGGAACGAGTTTGCTGCGTTACCCTGCTTCCTTATTTGCATGGAGGTGTTAAACTCTTCAATAAGTCGTACCTATTTGAAGGCGAGAGCAGGAGAATGGGCTTCCCAACAGTTGACGGGATCCAACTGAGCTTTGATTGTGTGCATCACAACAAACTGTGGCAAGCCGTGAAAGAGATGGCCCCATCACACCTTGGCAAATAAAAGGGGAAGACATGGCCTTGCACCTGTCCGCAGAACTGTCTTTCCTCCTATACTTGCTTAACATAACAGCCACATAGAAAAAATGTCAGGTGTTTGAGAGCCAGGCGGGAGGGAGGAAGGAAGGAACGAAAGCAAATTGATGGGAAGGAGGGAGGTGGAAAGAAAGTAACTTTAAATGGGTTCTCCAAGCCACCGGCTGCCTTGGCTTGGAGAAGCGATTTAAAGAGAGAAATGCCTTTACAGAGCCGGCTGATGGGATGGCAGGGGCTTTGAGAGACACACAATATGTGTGAAACAGCCACGTGTGGCTCTCAAGCCATAGTTTGGCCACCCCTGTCTTATACACTACATAAGGACATAAGAGAAGCCATGTTGGATCAGGCCAATGGCCCCTCCAATCCAACACTCTGTGTCACACAGTGGCCAATATATGTGTGTGTGTGTGTGTGTGTGTGTGTATATATATATATATATATATATATATATATATATATATATATATACACACACACACATATATATACACTGTGGCTAATAGCCACTGATGGACCTCTGCTCCATATTTTTATCCAATCCCCTCTTTAAGTTGGCTATGCTTATAGCTGCCGCCACCTCCTGTGTCAGTGAATTCCACATGTTAATCACCCTTTGGGTGAAGAAGGACTTCCTTTTATCCGTTCCAACCCGACTACCATGAGAACGTTGCTTATCTGAGCAAAGCCCTCTGAAGATGTCAGTGACCAGGGGTAGAATTCTAGCAGGAGCTCCTTTGCATATCAGGCCACATACCCCTGATGTAGCCAATCCTCCAGTGACTTTCAAAAAAGCGCACTACAAAGGAGCTCCTGATAGAATTCCATCCGTGCCTGTGACTGACATCTTGCTGTCCGTGTGCACGTGTGGCTCTCACCTTGCGGAATGGACCGTTTGAAGAAGCTAGGAAAGCTCTCATGCTTCTGTTATTCATAGAATCATAGAATCACAGAGTTGTAAGGGACCTCCAGGTTCATCTACTCCAACCCCCTGCACAATGCAGGAAACTCACAAACACCTCCCCCTAAATTCACAGGATCTTCATTGCTGTAGATGGCCATCTAGCCTCTGTTTCAAAACCTCCAAGGAAGGAGAGCCCACCACCTTCAAGGAGGAAGCCTGTTCCACTGAGGAACCGCTCTAACGGTCTGGAAGTTCTTCCTAAGGCTGAGCCGGAAACTCTTTGGATTTAATTTCAACCCACTGGTTCTGGTCCTACCTTCCGGGGCCACAAAAAACTTCTTTTTTTGCTGAGCAGGAATGCACAGAAACGCAGTTCCAGCTGGCTTGGTGTCGGGAGTGTGGCTCAACATGCAAATGAGTGCCTGCTGGGCTTTTTAAGCAAAAAGCGCTGTGTGAAACAATGGCGATGTCAGGGAGAGTGGCTTAATTTGCAAATGAGTTCCTGCTGGGCTTCTTCTACCAAAAAAAGCCCTGGTTATTCCACAAAAGTTCAGAGCACCGCAGCACCTATAGTCACACAGGCGGGACACATGTTAGACCTGGTCTTTGCGGCCGGAATATCAGTGACTGATATTGCAATGGAAGCAGTGCCATGGTCAGATCACTTTGCCCTCAAGGCCCGTATGGAGGTATCACCCAAAACCCGTTTAGGCGGAGAGCGTATTTTAGCTCACCCGCGGAGCCTGATGGACCCGGAACGGTTCCTAACGGCTCTACGGGATACCTGGCCCACTGGCGATTCCCTGGATGGTCTGGTAGAGTCCTGGAACGATGGGCTCTCCAGGGCCATCGAGGAGATCGCACCCAGGCGCCCTCTGCGCCCCCGCCCGAAACCGTCGCCCTGGTTTAACCGGGAGCTGCGGCAACAAAAGCGGGGGCTCAGACGACTAGAGAGGCAATGGCGGCGTACTCGAGACGAAGTGACCCGAGCATCTTATAGAGAGAGTTTGAAGGCCTATGAGATGGCAATCAAATCCGCAAAGAGAGCATTCTTTGCGGCTAAGATTGCATCCGCAACTTTGCGCCCGGCACAATTATTTGACGTAATTAGAGGACTTACTGCGCTGCCGCAAGGCAGGTTAAATTCTACTGAATTGGAAATAGGCTGTGAGGCTTTTGCGAAATTTTTTGCGGATAAAGTCGCATCACTCCGCCCCGACCCCCCTGCCAGTTTGGAGACAGTTAGCGAACCTGAGGCCCCGAGCCTGTCCTCGGATTATACACTGGATGGCTTTGACCCCCTCAGTCTGGAGGAAGTTGACAGGATTCTTGTATCTGCTCGCCCAACAACTTGTAAATTAGACCCATGCCCTTCCTGGCTTATTAAATCTTGCCAGGGGGATCTTAGATATCCCGTGCGGGATATCATAAATAGATCCCTAACGGAAGGGCACTTTCCAACGCCACTTAAAGAAGCTGTGGTCCGACCCCTCTTAAAAAAGCCATCTTTAGATCCGGCCCAATTGACACACTATCGGCCGGTTTCAAATTTGCCTTTTCTGGGTAAACTTATTGAGAGGGCAGTGGCGAAGCAGTTACAGACCTTCCTGGATGACACTTCCGTCCTCGACCCATTTCAGTCCGGCTTTCGCCCGGGACACGGGACGGAGACAGTGTTGGTTGCCTTAGTGGATGACCTTCAACGGCATCTGGATCGGGGTGGCTCGGCGGTGCTGATGTTGTTAGACCTGTCGGCGGCGTTCGACACGGTCGACCATCGGCTACTGACGTGCCGCCTCGCCGACGCAGGGATTCAGGGGTTGGCCTTACAGTGGCTTTCCTCTTTCCTGGAAGGTCGGGGACAAAGGGTCGCAATTGGGGGGGAGCTATCTCGGAGGCGCTCACTTGATTGTGGCGTGCCCCAAGGGGCGGTTCTCTCCCCGATGTTATTTAACATCTACGTGCGGCCTCTTGCCCAGATTGCCCGAAGGTATGGGTTGGGGTGTCACCAGTATGCTGATGACACCCAGCTCTATCTACTGATGGATGGCCAGCCTGTCTGCGCCCCGGAAAATCTTGACCAGGCACTACGGGCCGTGGCTGAGTGGCTCAGACTGAGTGGGCTGAAGTTAAATCCTACGAAGACAGAGGTCCTTTGCTTGGGCCGCCGCGGCCCGGGGAGGGGGATCCCCCTGCCGGCTTTTGATGGTGCGCCGCTCGCGGCGGCGGACAGGGTCAAGAGCTTGGGGGTGCTATTGGAGCCTTCCTTAAAGATGGAGGCTCAGATAGCAGCCGCTGCCAAGTCCGCATTTTTTCATCTTAGGCGGGCAAGGCAGCTGGTCCCCTTTCTGGAGCGCGACGACCTAGCAACAGTGATCCATGCTACGGTCACCTCAAGGTTGGACTACTGCAATGCCCTCTACATGGGGCTGCCCTTGTCTCGGACCCGGAAACTGCAGCTGGTGCAGAATGCCGCGGCCCGGCTGTTATTGGGTCTCCCAAAGTGGGAACACATCCAGCCGGGTCTCCGGACTCTGCACTGGCTTCCAGTGATATACCGAGTCCGGTACAAGGTGCTGGTTATTACCTTTAAAGCCCTATATGGCCTGGGACCTGCCTACCTGAAGGACCGTCTCTCCCCACATGTTCCCCAGAGAGCACTGAGGTCAGGAACACAAAATCTCCTCACTATCCTCGGGCCAAAAGAAGCCCGTCTGAAAGCCACCAGGGAAAGGGCTTTCTCCGTTATGGCCCCCGTATGGTGGAATCAGCTGCCGGAAGAGGTGAGGGCCCTGCGGGACTTGGCGCAGTTCCGCAGGGCCTGTAAGACGACCCTCTTCCGGTTAGCCTATACCTAGCCTATATTTAGCTAGGATGACAACTTGAGGTAACTGGCCAGCCATCTGTTTACAGGAAACTGAATTACTCTGTTTTTAATGTTTTTAACTGTTTAAATATTTAACTGTTTTATACTTGAAATTGTTTAAATTTTATGTTTGATTAATTGTTGGAAGCCGCCCTGAGCCATTCGTGGGAAGGGCGGGATATAAGTCCCAAATAAATAAATAAATACATCCCAGTTTCTGAAAGGTGAGTCCACTGCTGCTGGGGTGGCTTAGCTTGCCTTGGCTTGGAGAAGTGATTTAAAGAGACAAATGCCTTCTCCAAGCCAGCTGATCTGGGGTGGAGGCTTCAAGAGCCAGACAATATATGTGAAAGAGCCGCATGTGGCTCCCAAGCCACAGTTTGGCCACCCCTGGTCTCAGACTTCAGGGCAAGAATCATATAATACAGATTTAGCGATTCTCCCCTTTTGCCCATGTTTCTGCATAAGTCCCTGAACTGAACAAAGGAAAGCCCAGAGCAGGAAATCGTGCAGAGTTGCAATGGGTAGGATATGCGAATCTGCATCAGGAATTCAAAGATGTAGGCGCACTTTACACAGTCCAGTGCACAATTCTTCATCCCCAGAAGAAACTAACAAGAAAGAGGCAAGGCCAGAGCAGTAGATCTCACAGAAATAGATCAGAATCATAGAGTTGGAAGGGACCTGCAGGGTCATCTAGTCCAACCCCTTGCACAATGCAGGAAACTCAAAAATACCTCCCCCTAAATTCACAGGATCCTCATAGTCATTATTTATTTATTTGTTCGATTTATATCCCGCCCTACCCCACCAAGGCGGGCTCAGGGCGGCTTACAATACAGAATGCTAACAATAAATCAGTTTAAAATACATTCATTATTATACAATAAAATACATAAAAATACATAAAACTCACATCAATATACTATGCTACCTCTTCCGTAAATCAATTCTTCAAGTATGCCAGTGCTCAATATTCTGATGTTCGTAAGTTTAACATAGTCATGGTGAGAAGAAGAAGAAGACTGCAGATTTATACCCCGCCCTTCTCTCTGAATCAGAGACTCAGAGCGGCTTGCAATCTCCTATATCTTCTCCCCCCACAACAGACACCCTGTGAGGTGGGTGGGGCTGAGGGCTCTCACAGCAGCTGCCCTTTCAAGGACAACTCCTGCCAGAGCTCTGGCTAACCCAAGGCCATTCCAGCAGGTGTAAGTGAAGGAGGGGGGAACCAAACCCGGTTCTCCCAGATAAGAGCGCTCTGGCTGACCCAAGGCCATTCCAGCAGCTGCAAGTGGAGGAGTGGGGAATCAAACCCGGTTCTCCCAGATAAGAGAGCTCTGGCTAACCCAAGGCCATTCCAGCAGCTGCAAGTGGAGGAGTGGGGAGTCAAACCCGGTTCTCCCAGATAAGAGAGCTCTGGCTGACCCAAGGCCATTCCAGCAGCTGCAAGTGGAGGAGTGGGGAATCAAACCCGGTTCTCCCAGATAAGAGAGCTCTGGCTGACCCAAGGCCATTCCAGCAGGTGCAAGTGGAGGAGGGGGGAATCAAATCCGGTTCTCCCAGATAAGAGAGCTCTGGCTGACCCAAGGCCATGCCAGCAGCTGCAAGTGGAGGAGTGGGGAATCAAACCCCGTTCTCCCAGATAAGAGAGCTCTGGCTGACCCAAGGCCATTCCAGTAGGTGCAAGTGGAGGAGTGAGGAATCAAACCCGGTTCTCCCAGATAAGAGAGCTCTGGCTGACCCAAGGCCATGCCAGCAGGTGCATGTAGAGGAGTGGGGAATCAAACTTGGTTCTCCCAGATAAGAGAGCTCTGGCTGACCCAAGGCCATTCCAGCAGGTGCAAGTGGAGGAGGGGGGAATCAAATCCGGTTCTCCCAGATAAGAGCGCTCTGGCTGACCCAAAGCCATTCCAGCAGCTGTAAGTGGAGGAGTGGGGAATCAAACCCAACTCTCCCAGATAAGAGTCTACACACTTAACCACTACACCAAACTAGTTCTTTGGGCTCAGCATGACTTAAATTCTTTGGGCTTAGCAGAGCCGTATGTTTTTTAATTTAATACTTTGGCTAGGAGTGTATAAATATGCTCTTTTAGTTTCTCATTTTGCGAGCGACCATGTTAACCTCCTAGTTTTACCAGCTTTCATCCCACTGCTCCCAAAGAGTTTATTTTCTTTTTACGCCACTTGAGCACAACGGGTACAAAAATTACGGATAAAGTTGCATATATTTAATGGCAGAGGCGCAGCATGAAGAAACAGAAAATGGTACAGAAACAAGAAACAATCAGATTACATTGGCATAAGGGAGAAGCAGAAGCAAAACAAAAAAACAAGGATGCAGAATTCGATAGCACCCTTGCTCACCGCTAGACCAACTATTCTCACACTTAGAGAACGATCGCTAGTAAGCAAATTCTCTGCTTTTAATGGATGACATTCTCTCTTATTTTGTGTGTTTCATGGTCTACCAGTTTGGTGTAGTGGTTAAGTGCGCGGTCTACCAGTATGGTGTAGTGGTTAAGTGCACGGACTCTTATCTGGGAGAACCAGGTTTGATTCCCCACTCCTCCACTTGCAGCTGCTGGCATGGCCTTGGGTCAGCCAGACCTCTCTTATCTGGGAGAACCAGGTTGGATTCCCCACTCCTCCACTTGCAGCTGCTGGAATGGCCTTGGGTCAGCCAGAGCGCTCTTATCTGGGAGAACCGGATTTGATTCCCCCCTCCTCCACTTGCACCTGCTGGAATGGCCTTGGGTCAGCCAGAGCTCTCTTATCTGGGAGAACCAAGTTTGATTCCCCACTCCTCTACATGCACCTGCTGGCATGGCCTTGGGTCAGCCAGAGCTCTCTTATCTGGGAGAACCGGGTTTGATTCCTCACTCCTCCACTTGCACCTACTGGAATGGCCTTGGGTCAGCCAGAGCTCTCTTATCTGGGAGAACGGGGTTTGATTCCCCACTCCTCCACTTGCAGCTGCTGGCATGGCCTTGGGTCAGCCAGAGCTCTCTTATCTGGGAGAACCGGATTTGATTCCCCCCTCCTCCACTTGCACCTGCTGGAATGGCCTTGGGTCAGCCAGAGCTCTCTTATCTGGGAGAACCAGGTTTGATTCCCCACTCCTCCACTTGCAGCTGCTGGAATGGCCTTGGGTCAGCCATCGCTCTCTTATCTGGGAGAACCAAGTTTGATTCCCCACTCCTCTACATGCACCTGCTGGCATGGCCTTGGGTCAGCCATAGATCTGGCAGAGGTTGTCCTTGAAAGGGCAGCTGCTGTGAGAGCCGTCTCAGCCCCACCCATCTCACAGGGTGTCTGTTGTGGGGGGAGAAGATATAGGAGATTGAAAGCCACTCAGAGTCTCTGGTTCAGAGGGAAGGGCAGGGTATAAATCTGCAATTCTTCTTCTTCTTCTACCTGACTCCTGTCAGTGTGACAGCTGTGAAACAATGTATTCAACTTTGTTTAAAAAGGGATCTATGTAGGATTTAATGGTTAATAGTTGAATTATAATTTTATTACAAGAGCTCGCATGCCCCAAATCACCATGGGATTATGACCAGCGAAAGGAAACCCAGGAAAAAAAAAACAACCTACAGGGTGTTTCAATTTGCTATACTGTTTAAATATTGGAAAGAATTAATTTCAAATGTCAGGGGAAAAAAACCGTAATTTTACATGTACTTGCTTAAGGCGTCGGGCAACATCGTACCAAGCGACGCAAGGCATTTTTCCTCCAAATATCACTGCCGAACTACCCAGTTACAGAGCTGCGTGCTTGTAAAAGTGCCGTCAGAGCACAGTTGACTTATGGTAACCCCTTCGTGTGGTTTTATTTTATTTATTTTATTTTAGCAAATTTCTATTCCGCCCATTTCCCGTGGGGCTCAGGGCAGAGTACAACATAAGATAAAACAATGAAATACAATAAAAACATTTTATAAACAGACAACTCCGCAGCACTCAGATGACCATGACATCACATATTGCCCAGCCTAGCCATCTCACATCATGACATCTCGTAGCGATGGCAGTTTTTATTCCATTTCCTAGCACAGGTGACAGCGCTGGCCGGGGAGGCCAACCAGATCAAGAATAGATGCCCGCAGCCTCAGCTAAAAGCCTGCTGGAACAGCTCCGTTTTACGGGCTTTACAGGAAAGGCCCCCCGGATCTCAATAGGGAGCTGATTCCACCAGGTCGGGGCCAGGACTGAAAAAGCCCTGGCCCTAGTTGAGGCAAATCAATTTGGAATACTGTGTACAATTCTGGTCGCCGCACCTCAAAAAGGACATTATAGCATTAGAAAAAGTGCAGAAAAGAGGAACTAGAATGAGTAAAGGGTTGGAACACTTTCCCTATGAAGAAAGGTTAAAAAGCTTGGGGAAACGTCGACTGCGGGGTGACAGGATAGAGGTTTACAAGATTATGCATGGGATGGAGAAGGCAGAGAAAGAAGTCCTTTTCTCCTTTTCTCACAATACAAGAACTCATGGGCATTCAATGAAATTGCTGAGCAGTCAGGTTAAAACGGATAAAAGGAAGTCCTTATTCACCCAAAGGGTGATTAACATGTGGAATTCACTGCCACAGGAGGTGGCGGCAGCTATAAGCATAGCCAGCTTAAAGAGGGGATTGGATAAAAATATGGAGCAGAAGTCCATCAGTGGCTATTAGCCACAGTATATGTGTGTGTTTGTGTGTGTGTGTGTGTGTGTGTGTATGTGTATGTATGTAAGTATATGTGTGTGTATATATATATATACACACACATATATTGGCCACTGTGTGACACAGAGTGTTGGACTGGATGGGCCATAGGCCTGATCCAACATGGATCCTCTTATGTTCTTATGTGACACAGAGTGTTGGACTGGATGGGCCATTGGCCTGATCCAACAAGGCTTCTCTTATGTTCTTTTTGTAATAAACAATTTTATTAGTAACATATGGTAGCAAAACTATCTCTACAACTTATAAAAACTTAAAGTAAAAGAAAAAACTTTCTACCCCATATCTTACTTTTCCCCCTCCCCTTCCCCCGTTACTTGACCCCCGCCAGTGTTATTTACTTAAAAGAAACAAATATTAAAGGTACACTTAACTATTAAAGAAAAAAACAACAACCAACAGTTATATTCTTATTTTAAAAAACCTTAATCATTGTCAAAGATTATCCAATGTCCTTTTATCTTCCACTCTTTTTCTACGTATCTTCTGAATTTCTTCCACTCCAACTTAAAAAGTTCCAAATCATAGTCTCTTAATTTTCTTGTTAATTTGTCCATTTCACTCCATGACATAACTTTTGTAATCCAATCCCATTTCTCTGGTATTTTTTCTTGCTTCCACAGCTGCGCATACAATGTCCTAGCAGCTGAGAGCAAGTACCATATTAAAGTTCTGCCTTCTTTTGGAAATTTTTCCATTTGTAATCCCAGCAGAAAAGTCTCTGCCACTTTATTGAATTCATATCCCAAAATCTTAGAAATCTCTTGCTGAATCATTTGCCAAAACATTTTAGCCCTTTCACAAGTCCACCACATATGGTAGAAAGAATCTTCATGCTTTTTACATTTCCAACACCTATCTGGCATCTTGTTCATCTTTGCTGCTTCTCTTATGTTCTTATGTGACACAGAGTGTTGGACTGGATGGGCCATTGGCCTGATCCAACAGGGCTTCTCTTATGTTCTTATGTGACACAGAGTGTTGGACTGGATGGGCCATTGGCCTGATCCAACATGGCTTCTCTTATGTGACACAGAGTGCTGGACTGGATGGGCCACTGGCCTGATCCAGCATGGCTTCTCTTATGTTCTTAGGTGACACAGAGTGTTGGACTGGATGGGCCATTGGCCTGATCCAACAGGGCTTCTCTTATGTTCTTTTGTGACACAGAGTGTTGGACTGGATGGGCCATTGGCCTGATCCAGCATGGCTTCTCTTATGTGACACAGAGTGTTGGACTGGATGGGCCATTGGCCTGATCCAACATGGCTTCTCTTATGTTCTTGTGTTCTTCAGTCTGTTAGTCTTTCAAGGCAAAAGACGAACAGAAGTGGTTTTCCGTTGCCTGCCCCTGCGCCCCGACTCTGGTATTCCTTGGCGATCTCCCATCCAAAAACCAGACAGGGCCAAACCTGCTTAGCTTCCAAGATCTGATGAGATCAGGCCAGGCTGGGCCATCCAGGGTACAACATTAATGGAAACAAACTGTGGTGGGGGGGAGGGGGAATGGGGTCAGACTACAGGGCCACTGCAATTTGCCAGCCAAGAGGAAGAGGAATTATCTGATTGGATTCTTGCCTTGCCAAGCCAACACTTGTCAGCGGCGCCCTTTCGGGTTGGTTCGTGCTGCTGCTGGTTGGTTCGTGCTGCCGCTGGCCATCCCGGGTGTTGAGTCAGCTCACGGTACAGTTTTATCCACCAATCAGCCGGGGCGGGGGGAGCCGCCTTTAGACAGCCCAGGAGGTGCTCGATCGCCCTTCTGGGAGTTAAAATAGACCTGGGGTGGGGAATCATAGAATTGTAAGTGACCTTCAGGGTCATCTAGTCCAACCCCCTGCAAAATGCAGGAAACCCACAAATACCTCCGCCTAAATTCACAGGATCTTCACAGTTGTCAGACGGCCATCTAGCCTCTGTGGTAAAACCTCCAAGGAAGGAGAGCCCACCACCTCCCAAGGAGGAAGTCTGTTCCACTGAGGAATCACTCTGTCAGGACGTTCTTCCTCATGTTGAGATGGAAACTCTTTTGATTTAATTTCAACCCACTGAGGCAACAGAAAACAATTCCACCCCCTCCTCTAGATGACAGCCCTTCAAGTACTTGAAGATGGTGATCCTATCACCTCTCGGCCACCTCCTCCGCAGGCTAAACATCTCCAGCTCCTTCAACCTTTCCTCATAGAACTTGGTCTCCAGACCCCTCACCATCTTCATCGCCCTCCTCTGGACCCATTCCAGCTTGTCTCCATCCTTCTTAAAATGTGGTGCCCAAAACTGAACACAATACTCCATGTGAGGTCTTACCAGAGCAGAGTAAAGCGATACCATCACATCACATGATCTGGACACTAGACTTCTGTCGACACAGCCCAAAATTGCATTTGCCTTTTTAACCACCGCATCACACTGCTGACTCATGTTCAGCATATGTTCCCCTAAGACCCCTGGGTCCTTTTCGCACATACTTCTGCTAAGACAAGTCTCCCCCGCCATATAACTATGCATGGGATTTTTCCTACCAAAATGCAGAACCTAACATTTATCCCTGTTAAAATTCATTTAATTTATTTCCTTGGAGAGGGAGGAGGAGGCGCGGGGCAAAGCACCGCTGGGGGCGAGGCACAGGGGCTGCTGAAGAGGGGGGCGGCAGGTCACCAGTCTGCCTAGGACGCCACGCACTCTCAAGCCGGTGCTGTGCATTCCACTAGAATCGGACCTAGATTTATACCCCATTTGGCAAGCCAGCTTCAGTTCCAAGCATTACAGACACCTAATGAAACAGAATAACAGCAACCAGGCACACGTGGTAATTGGGCTTAATATTGCTCCCGGTTGACTCCTAATTGTCAAGTGTGAACACTAATTTCTTCATTGTTTCCTTCACACTGCAAATATCCAATGCTGAACTTTCTAGTTGCACCAGGCGTGGGTTGTTGTTTTTTTTCTTGCTTTTCCCCACTTGGATAAGTCTAGAACAACTAATCACATTCTGTTTGGGGCGATGTAGTTTTCCTCAAATAATTTCAGAATGGTGTATTTTCTATTAAAATGATGAATGGGCTAAATGAGGTATGTAATAAAATACCGCCGGCTTGTAAACAAACCGGCATCGTCTTAAGAGATAGCGCCTGTATCTCGTTTAGCGAGTCTGCCCTTTGAGATTTTGCTTGCCAAGTCATTCTTAATAGGCAGCAAGCGCAGGACGAAGAGGGGAAAAGGGTCAGCAGAGAATCAGGAGACATCTCGGGACTAAAGCAGCAATCAACAGATGAATAAGATGTTGCATGTTTAAAGGTGGGTTAGTTGGATGGGAAAACCTAATAATGCCTTCCTTTTGGCCCAGGTTCATAGCAAAAGATTCACTTACAGATGCTCTCACATTTCGACATACCACTGTTTTGTTGCTTTCGCACACTCATGCTACTCAGCTCAAAGGTTTGCTCGATTTGTTAATTGTACTATTCTAAGCCACTGCCTACTGGATAATTTTACTTCAATGTCATTGGTTCTTAAATCTGTCCCATGTTGCATTCTGGGCCACTGCCTACCAGCTATGTATGGCTCTGCTCAGCTATGTATGGCTTTGCTCACGGTGCCGGATTCCTCGTCTGATGAGGTGTGCTTAGAGGGCGCACGAAAGCTGACGTTCTGAATAAAACTAAGTTGGTCTTAAAGGTGCAATCGACTCCTATTTTGCTCTACTACTTCAGACCAACACGGCTGCCTACTTAGATGAGAACGAGGACTGCTTCTGATAAGTCATTGGATGCTTACAGACGAGCAGTTTGAGGCGACACAGAGACGACACAGAAACCGACTAAAACAGGGGCGTCAAACTCATTTGTTATGAGGGCCGGATCGAGCATAAATGAGACCATGTCGGGCTCAGCCAATGTCAGGCCGGCCCGTGTGTATTCCTATTTAAGCTTAGGTAGCAGAGATATAAACTTTATAAAGGACGCAGACAAACACCATTCAAGATTTTTTTTAAAAAAAATAACTTAAAACATGCATAAAACATTAGCACTCGTCGGTCTTAATGGTGCTTTCTTTATATTTCTCCTATGGGATCCAAGGAACTGGGCAAAGGAAGTTCTGGCTCTTTGCTTCCTTCCCCAGGGAACCAGGAAGGGGAGGAGCCTCAGCCAACAGAAGGAAGAGGAGCTTGGCTCAGTAGCTCAGAGAGAGTCTGGGAAAGCAAGCTCTGTCTTCCCCCCTTCCTCCCCAAGGGAGGAGCCTCAGCCAAAGGAGAAAATACAGGTTTTGGTCTGTAGCTCCTGTGCAATTGAGCAAGCAAGGCAAAACAAGCTGTGATGCAGAAGGGAGGAAGAGAGAAGGAAGCAGATGACAGCCAGTTGCTCGGGGGCCTGATAGGAGCCCTCTGGGAGCCTGATTCGGCCCCTGAGATGCATGCTTGACACCACTGGACTAGAAAAACCTATCCAAACGAGCATATCTGCTGCCTGTCCCCATCTTATACTCAACCCATCCTCCAGCATCCTCAGAGCAGCTCAAAAAGCTACCGCTTCCGAAGTGGTGGCAAATCTCTGAGCTGCACAGCAGTCGCCTCACTAGTGTCTGGATGCGGAAGCGCGCAAGTGAGGCTTTGGCGCAGAACCAAAAAATGAATGGGAAAAAAAGAAACCCAAACCAAGCTGTAGGGATGGTGTGCAAAAGCCATCTGATTACAAGTCACACTGTGGATAGGATGGGAAGGGCTTGCGGAGGAGCATAGGGAAGGTTTAGGATCCTTCTTTTAGGATGCTCAATTTCGGAAGCCTCCCATGCATCCCAAACTGCCCATCTGCTAGCAACCATTCTGTAGCATTCTGAAACTACCACTCAGGACTACAGAAACAGATCCAGAGAACAAGATAGGGAAAACAATTACCTGGATCAGTACAGAGTATGCCTCTTATACTGTGCATGAGCATAAGAACTTAAGAGAAGCCTTGTTGGATCAGGTCAATGGCCCACCCAGTCCAATACTCTGTCACAGAAGAACATAAGAGAAGCCATGTTGGATCAGGCCAATGGCCCATCCAGTCCAATACTCTGTGTCACAGAAGAACATAAGAGAAGCCATGTTGGATCAGGCCAATGGCCCATCCAGTCCAACACTCTGTGTCACATAAGAACAGAAGAGAAGCCATGTTGGATCAGGGCAATGGCCCATCCAGTTCAACACTCTGTCACATAAGAACAGAAGAGAAGCCATGTTGGATCAGGCAAATGGCCCATCCAGTCCAACACTCTGTGTCACACAGTGGCCAAAAAAATCAGGTGCCATCAGGAGGTCCATCAGTGCGGCCAGGACACTATAAGCCCTCCCACTGTTGCTCCCCCAAGCACCAAGAATACAGAGCATCACTTGCCTCAGACAGAGAATTCCAACAATACACTGTGGCTAACAGCCACTGAGGGACCTGTGCTCCAGATGTTGATCCATGGACCTCTGCTCCATATGTTTAGCCTTTGCAGGGAAAGCATACACGTTTTCCAAATAAATAAGTAAAATATTAAGTACACATTTGGGGGGCGGTATTCTGATCCTGTGAAATACTGAATGGTAAATGGCCACGGATTGAACCTGAAGCCTTCTGCATGCCAAGCAGATGCTCTACCACCTAGCCATGGCTCCTCTCTTGAATGGAACTCTCACATGAAGCTGCCTTATACCAAATCAGACCATCATTTCATCAAGATCAGTACTGTCTAGTCAGACTGGTCATGGTTCTCCAAGCTCTCAGGCAGAGGTCTTTCACATCACCTACAACGAGGATGATCAAGGGCCTGGAGGAAGAACCCGCTGAGGAAAGGCTGAGGGCCTTGGGAGTGTTCAGTCTGGAGAAGAGGAGATTGAGGGGGGACACAACTGCTCTCTTGGAATATCATTTAGAGGAGGGCAAGGAGCTGTTCCACTTGGCAGCCGAGGATAAGATCCGAAGCAGTCAGCCTCTGAATTTCAGAGCCAGGAGGAAACATCAGGGGAAGGCTTCGGCCCCTATTCCCTGCTGTTGTACTTTCAGAGGAACTGGTTGGCCACTGTGTGAGATGGAATGCTGGACTACAGGGTTGGCCAACGGTAGCTATTCAGATGTTTTTTTGCCTACAACTCCCATCAGCCCCAGCCATTGGCCATGCTGGATGGGGCTGATGGGAGTTGTAGGCAAAAAAAAATCTGCAGAGCTACCGCTGGCCACTCCTGCTGGACTAGATAGACCCTCACTGGTCTGATCTAGCACGGCTCTTCTGACATTTTAATGAAGGCCTCAGCCTCTATGCCCTGTTTTGGCCTTCCAGAGGAACTGGCTGGCCCCTGTGTGAGACAGGAGGTTGGACTAGATGGACCCTCACTGGTCTGATCCAGCAAGGCTCTTCTGATGTTCTTATGAAGGCCTCGGCCTCTATGCCCTGTTTTGGCCTTCCAGAGGAACTGGCTGGCCCCTGTGTGAGACAGGAGGTTGGACTAGATGGACCCTCACTGGTCTGATCCAGCAAGGCTCTTCTGATGTTCTTATGAAGGCTTCAGCCTCTATGCCCTGTTTTGGCCTTCCAGAGGAACTGGGTGGCCACAGTTTGAGACAGGAGGCTGGACTAGATGGGCCCTCACTGGTTTGATCCAGCAAGGCTCTTCTTACATTCTTATGATGGCTGGAATATGTGTGTGGACTTGGGCTACTGTGATGAGCTGGGACAACATCACAGCTGGGCCACCAATGATTCATTCACTGTCTGGAAGATGGTACACAGCCGTCAAGTCAGATGCATCATACGGTTTTAAAATAATGGAGCAACAGCAAATTAGACACTTGACCTCAGGACAAAATTCAAAGGCTGCATTGGACTGCTCTTTCCAACGATCGGCAACATTCGCCATTACGGCTCGCACGGAAATCACAGAACTATATTTCTTTGCCTCCTCAATAGGAAATTAGTCTAACGTCATGGGCAACTCAATAAACCTGCTTCCCAACATGTAAGGACTTAATGACAGCTTGTTTCAGTCCAAGCGATGAAGCAAATACGTTAACTGTAAATGCGAGGCCATTATACAGAGATGGAAATATAACTGCCCGGGTGCACTTTGGTTATCTATGGATTTTTTTTTGTTTTTTTACTCCATGCTCTCCATAGCTCACCCCGACACTCGTAACGACTCTGGTGACGGAATGTCAATACACTATTTATGGCAATGTCACCGCATTTAAAGCTGCCCCGACAAGAGTAAATCCAGTTCGTCCGCATGTAGTTTTGAGACGGAAAAATTCATGAAGAGAGAACTGGTTACAGAATTGTTAGAGAAGTAAAGGTAGAAGAAGAAGAAGATATTGGATTTACATCCTGCCCTCCACTCCGAAGAGTCTCAGAGCAGCTCACAATCTCCTTTCCCTTCCTCCCCCACAACAGACACCCTGTGAGGTAGATGAAGATATTGGATTTATATCCCGCCCTCCACTCCGAAGAGTCTCAGAGCGGCTCACAATCTCCTTTACCTTCCTCCCCCACAACAGACACCCTGTGAGGTGGGTGGGGCTGACAGAGCTCTCCCAGAAGCTGCCGTTTCAAGGAAGAAGATGATGATATTGGATTTATATCCTGCCCTCCACTCCGAAGAGTCTCAGAACAGCTCACAATCTCCTTTACCTTCCTCTCACAACAGACATCCTGTGAGGTGGGTGGGGCTGAGAGGACTCTCACAGCAGCTGCCCTTTCAAGGACAACCTCTGCCAGGGCTATGGCTGACCCAAGGCCATTCCAGCAGGTGCGAGTGGAGGAGTGGGGAATCAAACCCGGTTCTCCCAGATAAGAGTCCGCACACTTAACCACTACGCCAAACTGTCTCTAAATTTAATTTGCAGGTGCCAATGCAGAGGCTGCAGGATTTGCGGATGGGAAAGCATCCACCCTGCCCCACGCAGACATGCCCTCTCTCGACTGAAGCGACTTGAACACATTAATTCCCATCTTCCGATTTTTCGATACCGCCTTAAAAGCAACCTTACAAAGGTCAAAAGTTTGCCTTTTAGTTTCATGGAGGTCAGCTCGATGGGAAGTTATCATGAGTGCACACCATAAAACGCCAGTGCGTCTTCCAGAAAGAGAGCCTTGGCTATCCACAACATTATTTCATCAAGAAATATATATATTCTGACATTTTAAAATAAATGGTACAGGAAGAAAAATCCCAGGGGTGGCAGCACATAAATGTGGCTGCGGATGAGCAAAGCTAATACGACTCTGTGTGCAAGGCCAACACGCAATCTTCTCATTTATTCCACTGGTTCGCTAGATCAATCTTCTTAAAACAGTTTTTGGGCTGGGCTCTTGCTAATAAGGTATTAAACTAGTGGCAACACACATTTTCCCATTTTTCAAACTTTTAAGATAAAAAGTAGTTCAGTGTTAGGCTCTGCTTATACACCGCGTCTCCGGAGGATTCAAATGGTATCCATAAGAACGTAAGAAGAGCCATGCTGAAGAAAAGAACAGAAGAGAAGCCATGTTGGATCAGACCAATGGCCCATCCAGTCCAACACTCTGTGTCACATAAGAACATAAGAGAAGCCATGTTGGATCAGACCAATGGCCCATCCAATCCAACACTCTGTGTTACACAGTGGCCAAAAAACCCAGGTGCCATCAGGAGGTCCATCAGTGGACCTGGTCCATCGGTGGGGCCAGGACACTAGAAGCCCTTCCACTGTGCCCCCCAAAAGCACCAAGAATACAGAGTATCATTGCCCCAGATAGAGAGGTCCAACAATACGATAATAGCCACCGATGGACCTCTGCTCCATATGCTTATCCAATCCCCTCTTGAAGCTGGCTATGCCTGTAGCCGCCGCCACCTCCTGTGGCAGTGAATTCCACGTGTTAATCACCCTTTCGGTGAAGAAGGACTTCCTTTTATCAGTTCTAACCCGACTGCTCAGCAATTTCATTGAATGCCCACGAGTTCTTGTATTGTGAGAAAGGGAGAAAAGTACTTCTTTCTCTACCTTCTCCATCCCATGCATAATCTTGTAAACCTCTATCATGTCACCCCGCAGTCGACGTTTCTCCAAGTTAAAGAGCCCCAAGCGTTTTAACCTTTCTTCATAGGGAAAGTGTTCCAACCCTTTAATCATTCTAGTTGCCCTTTTATGGACTTTTCCCAATGCTATAATATCTTTTTTGAAGAGCGGTGACCAGAACTGTACACAGTACTCCAAATGAGGCCGCACCATCGATTTATACAGGGCCAGCATCAGACCAAAGACCCATCCAGTCCCACATTCTGTTCACACAGTGGCCAACCAGCTGCCTTGCAGGAAGCCCACAAACAGGTAGACTGCAATAGAATCCACCTACCTGTGCTCCCTAGCAACTGATTTAAAGAGGCACCCTACCACTGGTACCGGAGGATGTTGATATCCATCGTAATTAGTAGCTTTCCTAGTTCTACGAAGAACTGAAGGCGTGGAAACAAGACAAATGCTGCGCAAAAGTCAAACAATCACAACAGACTCACACAAAGCGGGGCATGAAAAATGAAAGCATCAAATGCCAGGTTTTCGGCTTAGCACTTTCATTTCCCCCCCCCCCCCAATAAGATGCAACAGCTTGTCTCCTAGCAACGCTGCGGATAGATCTGCATGTTTCAATACAAGTGCACAGCTTACAAGAAGAATTTACAAGACACCTAGCACGACACCTTGCTCGGTGCTAAAAACTAAAGGATCCCTGACGGGTAAGTTGCTCAGCATCTCACTTAAGGCCTACAATGAAAGGGCGTGCGCACACGCACACACACAGGGGTAACTGACGTTTAAATGTTCTGATCATTCGTCTACCATTCAGCTGAAACATACACATCCTATAACTAGGGCTTTTTTTTTCGTAGCAGGAGCTCCTTTGCATATTAGGCCACACACTCCTGATGTAGCCAATCCTGACAGGGCTCTTAGTACAGGGTCTACTGTAAGCTCCAGGAGGATTGGCTGCATCAGTGGTGTGTGGCCTAATATGCAAAGGAGGTCCTGCTAGAATTCCTTACAGGGCTCTTCGTACAGGGCCTACTGTAAGCTCCAGGAGGATTGGCTACATCAGGGGGTGTGGCCTAATATGCAAAGGAGGTCCTGCTAGAATTCCTTACAGGGCTCTTCGTACAGGGCCTACTGAGAGCTCCAGGAGGATTGGCTGCATCAGGGGTGTGTGGTCTAATAGGCAAAGGAGGTCCTGCTAGAATTCCTTACAGGTCTTTTAGTATAGGGCCTACTGGAAGCTCCAGGAGGATTGGCTA
The DNA here is from genome assembly GCF_032191835.1 of Heteronotia binoei. Lineage (NCBI taxonomy): Eukaryota > Metazoa > Chordata > Lepidosauria > Squamata > Gekkonidae > Heteronotia > Heteronotia binoei. The sequence continues at coordinate 123,493,188 of NC_083230.1, forward strand.
CATCAGGGGCGTGTGGCCTAATATGCAAAGGAGGTCCTGCTAGAATTCCTTACAGGTCTTTTAGTACAGGGCCTACTGGAAGTTCCAGGAGTATTGGCTACATCAGGGGCGTGTGGCCTAATAGGCAAAGGAGTTCCTGCTATAGAAAAAGCCCTGCCTATAACTATTAGGTCTAAGATTGCCCTCTGGACCTTCAAAGAACTCTACCAAATATTTTACTGGGGAAGGAACAGGAGATTACATCCATAGCATTCCTGCATCTCCACATAATTGTCACCTGATCAGACACGCAATGAGAACAGTGCAATGTTTTTGCAGATGGACTGATTCTAAGGAAGACACTACCATAGGTTCTAAGGCAAGGTGAGATTGGAGTGGTTCGTCATCTTCGCCCCTTTCTCCCCCCGTCTTTTGGCACCTCATGTATTTTCTAGGATTTCTCAAACAAAGAGCCCTAAGAGTCAGGCACCACTCCTTTGGCCACCCAAGGAGAAGGGAGCACTCCCTGGAGAAGACCCTGATGCTGGGAAAGGCAGAAAGCCAAAGAAGAAGGGGACGGCAAAAGACGGGATGGCTGGACAGCATTCCTGATGTAACCAACATGAATTTGAGCAGACTTCAGAGGATGGTGGAAGACAGCAGGGCCTGCCGTGTCTTGGTCCACTCAACTTCGCAACTGAACAACACTTATTCACAGCAAATATTCCCCGTGGCGCAGAGTGGTAAAGCTGCAGTACTGAAGCTGGAGCCCTCTGCTCACGACCTGAGTTCGATCCCGGCGGAAGCTGGGTTCAGGTAGCCAGCTCAGGTTGGCTCAGCCTTCCATCCTTCCGAGGTCGATAAAATGAGTCCCCAGCTTGCTGGGGGGAAAGGGTAGATGAATGGGGAAGGCAATGGCAAACCGCCCCGTAAAAAAGTCGGCCGTGAAAACATTGTGAAAGCAACGTCACCCCAGAGTCGGAAACGACTGGTGCTTGCACAGGGGACTACCTTTACCTTTTAAACTTTTTACCACATCTTGAGCTACCATCCTATTAGAAGCTCAGGATCAACCTGAGAAACTGACCTGTCCAAATAAATCGCCCACGGCTTCTGTTATTTTCCTTGCCCATCTCCTGGTTTCTATGGAGTTCCTATACACAAGCCATATGGGCCATTCTATCTTATGGTCCCATAGAATACGATGGACCCCATACCCAATTTGGCACAAGCCCCCCCTCTGTTGGCACCCAGGGCAAGCACCTCCCTCTTCTCCCCCCCCCCCCCCCCAGATCCGGCGCTGCCACTTGCACCTAATCTTCTCTTTGAAATCCTAACATTTCAGAGGAAAAAACTCTTATCATAATTAATTCTTCATTTTCTATATTGTGCTATTAAACATCTTTAAGGTCTTTCCTTTTTTTCACTGATATCCAGTGGTTAAGACTGGGAGCAGTTTGTACGGCCACATCTTTAATTCTAAACTTCTTCCCTTAAACTTCATAATTCATTATTTTAATCTTAAAGTTGAAGAGTTTAAATAACACAGATCTTAGTTCAATACGTTGTCAACGACTGGTGATCTTTTTCTATGAAAGGCTGGCACTATATTTAGTCAGTGCCCGAGCCTACCGGACCTGAGAACGGACATTCAACAACACTGCATATATTTTCATAAATATTCTAGGACTTCTCTTGACAATTACAATATTCTTTCCCCAAGTATATTATGTGATTCTGATGAACATTCTTGACCATGGTTGCATTTAACACTTTCATCTTTATTGTTTCCTGCTCTTGACTTTCAAGTTTGCAAATTCATATTTCCTTCTGCCCCGCAGTTTGCATACGTGTTTCTCTATTTCCAATTCTTCGCCATAATAGATTTAAGCTATTTGCTATTGCCAAAAGCCTATTTTCTAGCCTGTTTTCTATTTTCTTCCATACGGTTTCTCATTGATCTCCTTCTCTCTGCTCTCTTGGTGCGCTTCTGTGTCTGCCAATCACACTATTCCTGATTTTGCCTGCTTTTTTTTTTAAATCAGATTCTTCTGATTGTTCATCGGTTTTCGCCGTTTCCAATATTAAAATGTAGAAATCTTTTTTCCTCTTTTGTAAAGAAAGACTTCACACTTTGAAGTACAGAAAGAACAGACACACACACACACACACACACACACTGCAGTTAATCATCTCAAAGTGATAGTACTGGACAATCCCTAAAGAGAAAAACAAATCTTCTCAAAAAATGTATTTAAAAATCTTCCACAATACCTCCCCATTAAAAAGAATAAAAGAATCTCTTTGGAATTCAACTGCCACTGTCAGCAGAATAGCATCGAAGAATCTTACGTAGCCAATATCGCACAGAATCAAAAAGAAGAAAAATAATTATATCAAAATCAAAGTACTACGATCAACAAGTAAACAGCTTTGAGATACCCTGGAAGCCTGGAATTACTTTACCCCAATGAGAAGAGGGAAATTCCTCAATCAGCTGATAACATAATTTAGAAAACTTGTGAGCCACATAGTGTACTAGCCCACAGAAAAAGACAACAATTAACGTATTTCAGTCTATATGTCCAGATAAATACATCTATATAGAGAGCCAGTTTGGTGTAGTGGTTAAGTGTGCGGACTCTTATCTGGGAGAACCAGGTTTGATTCCCCACTCCTCCACTTGAACCTGCTGGAATTGCCTTGGTTTAGCCATAGCTCTGGCAGAGGTTGTCCTTGAAAGGGCAGCTGCTGTGAGAGCCCTCTCAGCCCCACCCACCTCACAGAGTGTCTGTTGTGGTGGAGGAAGATAAAGGAGATTGTAAGCCGCTCTGAGTCTCTGATTCAGAGTGAAGAGCGGGGTATAAATCTGCAGTTCCTCTTCTATAAACAGTAAATTTTCCGAAATGTCTAAATGAAGTTTATGGGGCAGTACATCTTCACAGATGATCTGTTAATTTCATGCCATCGAGATGAGTAAACCAATGGAGAGTGATTCCACTAAATTCTGACTAATTAATAGGAAGCAGAGAGTGAGTATAAATGGGAAGTCTTCGCAGTGGAGGACAGTAAGCAGTGGGGTGCTGCAGGGCTCGATACTGGGTCCCAAGCTCTTTAACTTGTTCATAAATGATTTGGAGTTGGGAGCGAGCAGTGAAGTGGCCAAGTTTGCAGATAACACTAAATTGTTCAGGGTGGTGAGAACCAGAGAGGATTGTGAGGCACTCCAAAGGGATCTGATGAGGCTGGGTGAGTGGGCGTCAACATGGCAGATGAAGTTCAATGTGGCCAAGTGCAAAGTAATGAACATTGGGGCCAAGAATCCCAGCTACAAATACAAGTTGATGGGGTGTGAACTGGCAGAGACTGACCAAGAGAGAGATCTTGGGGTCGTGGTAGATAACTCACTGAAACTATCAAGATAGTGTGCGATTGTAATAAAAAAGGCCAACACTATGCTGGGAATTATTAGGCAGGGAAATGAAAACAAATCAGCCAGTATCATAATGCTCCTGTATAAATTGATGGTGCGTTCTCATTTGGAATACTGTGTGCAATTCTGGTCACCGCACCTCAAAAAAGATATTATAGCATTGGAAAAAGTGCAGAAAAGGGCAACTAGAATGATTAAAGGGTTGGAACACTTTCCCTATGAAGAAAGGTTAAAACGCTTGGGGCTCTTTAACTTGGAGAAATGTCGACTGCGGGGTGACATGATAGAGGTTTACAAGATAATGCATGAGATGGAGAAAGCAGAGAAAGAAGTACTTTTCTTCCTTTCTCACAATACAAGAACTCGTGGGCATTCGATGAAATTGCTGAGCAGTCAGGTTAAAACGGATAGAAGGAAGTACTTCTTCACCCAAAGGGTGATTAACATGTTGAATTCACTGCCACAGGAGGTGGTGGCGGCTACAAGCATAGCCAGCTTCAAGATGGGGTTAGATAAAAATGTGGAGCAGAGGTCCATCTGTGGCTATTAGCCACAGTGTGCATATATGTGTGTGTGCGCGCGTGTGTGTGTGTGTATGTGTATATATATATAAAAAAAAATTTTGGCCACTGTGTGACACAGAGTGTTGGACTTGATGGGCCATTGGCCTGATCCAACATGGCTTCTCTTATGTTCTTATGAGACACAGAGTGTTGGACTTGATGGGCCATTGGCCTGATCCAACATGGCCTCTCTTATGTTCTAAATACCAGTTCCGCCCCCTGCCCAAAAAAGCATAATTATGCACATCTCTCAAATCTCCCTACAAAACAGGAGAAAACGCAAGTGGCACATGATATCATTTCTCCATCTTCACACAAACTCACAACTGAGGACGAAGAACCAGGAAGATGCAATCCCTTTGATCCTGCAAGCATACCACTAATTGCACACTTAGGATGTTGCCAAGGTGCACACCAAGACAGAGCCTCAACTACTGTGGGCCATAACCATAAAGGGGGGGGCACTCTTCTAAAGTACCCTCCCCTCACAGCAAGAACAATGGCTTCCACCTTTCATCTCCAGTGGACGCTCACCCTCCTGCGGATCAACATTGTCTCCTCACAGTTTTACAGGTTTTGAAAACCCTCCGTGGCACTTACCAACATTTGTGCTTTCAGGCGTTCCTCTTCGCTTGCGGCTCTCTCTCTGAAAAGGGCTCTGCCCAAATGCTCATTCGAGGCAGCCCGTTCTCGCTCGAGGACTTTACTAATTTCATCCCGTGCGTGTCTTTCATCTTGTTTTAATCTGCAGGGGAGGGAGAAGAGACACAGAGCTGAACTATACATTCAAGATGTACACCAGAGTTGGGCCACATCAGCTGTACCAGAACCACGTGGAATGTTTGTAAAGGTAAAGGAGGTAAAGGTAGTCCCCGGTGCAATCACCAGTCATTTCCGACTCTGGGGTGACATCGCATCACGATGTTTTCACGGCAGAGTTTTTATGGGGTGGTTTGCCATTGCCTTCCCCAGTCATCTACATCAGGGGTGGCCAATGGCTGGGGCTGATGGGAGTTGTAGGCAAAAAAACATCTGGAGAGCTACTGTTGGCCACCCCGATCTACATCTATGTTTGTACGAGACCCATATGACATTTATCACAGTTGGGCCAATGCACTGGGGTGTGGGGTATGGGGTGGGATTGGTGCCCTATAGGTAATGCCATAAAGCACCCAACACTCTACGAGAGAGACCTAATTACCGCCTTAGATGCCTTTCCAAAGTATGAATGCCAGATTTTATTATATGCATAAACCCTGGAGTCTCTCACAACGAATGCGATTTCAACTTATCAGTGCTGTGCTCAGATATAAAATGATCATGACTATAAAAACCCTATATCTCAGAGAGATTAAATACATTATTAAAACACTTTCAATTGCACACCGAAAATAAGCTGGGTATCCTCATCCAAGGCTGTTCTCGTTAGAAGTAAATCCATTTATCTTCCACTGCCTATCGGCTGTCGCTGAAATATTTAACTCTTACTTCTTCCCTGGTCGCTGTCAGGAATTGGACCAAACCCACCTGGGTACAGGAAGGGATCCAAAGCCTTGTGCACAGACTTAACACATCAAGTAAGGCACAAAAGGTGCAAGACCAAGAAAAACAGGAGTCAAACAAGCCAGGAATATAATTATTTTACGATTCATTTATTTAAAAGAGTTACTAGTTGCCTTCCTACCCTGCAGAACTCAAGGTGGTTTAGAATGTAAATAAAGCAACAATTATAAAATAAAGAAAGAAAGAAACAAAAGAAAACACAATTTAAAATCTCATTTAGGACTTCCAATAAATAAAAACTAAAATCAATCCCAAAAAAGGTAAAGGTAGTCCCCTGTGCAAGCACCAGTCGTTTCCGACTCTGGGGTGACGTCACATCACGATGTTTTCATAGCAGACTTTTTTATGGGGTGGTTTGCCCTTGCCTACCCCAGTCATCTACACTTTCCCCCCAGCAAGTTGGGTACTCCTTTTACCGACCTCAGAAGGATGAAAGGCTGAGTCAACCTTGAGCTGGCTACCTGAACCTAGCTTCCACCAGGATCGAACTCAGAGTGTGAGGAGAGAGCTCGGACTGCAGTACTGCAGCTTAACCACTCTAAAACGGGGCTCCAAAATTAGTCAAAAGCAGTCCTAAGTAAAACTGTCTGTCATAAGAACATAAGAGAAGCCATGTTGGATCAGGCCAATGGCCCATCCAGTCCAACACTCTGTGTCACATAAGAACAGAAGAGAAGCCATGTTGGATCAGGCCAATGGCCCATCCAGTCCAACACTCTGTGTCACATAAGAACATAAGAGAAGCCATGTTGGATCAGGCCAATGGCCCATCCAGTCCAACACTCTGTGTCACATAAGAACAGAAGAGAAGCCATGTTGGATCAGGCCAATGGCCCATCCAGTCCAACACCCTGTGTCACATAAGAACAGAAGAGAAGCCATGTTGGATCAGGCCAATGGCCCATCCAGTCCAACACTCTGTGTCACATAAGAACATAAGAGAAGCCCTGTTGGATCAGGCCAATGGGCCATCCAGTCCAACACTCTGTGTCACATAAGAACATAAGAGAAGTCCTGTTGGATCAGGCCAATGGCCCATCCAGTCCAACACTCTGTGTCACATAAGAACATAAGAGAAGCCATGTTGGATCAGGCCAATGGCCCATCCAGTCCAACACTCTGTGTCACATAAGAACATAAGAGAAGCCATGTTGGATCAGGCCAATGGCCCATCCAGTCCAACACTCTGTGTCACACAGTGACCAAAAAAAATTATATATATATATATACACACACACACTGTGGCTAATAGCCACTGATGGACCTCTGCTCCATATTTTTATCCAATCCCCTCTTGAAGCTGGCTATGCTTGTAGCCGCCACTATCTTCTGTGGCAGTAAATTCCACATGTTAATCACCCTTTGGGTGAAGAAGGACTTCCTTTTATCCGTTTTAACCTGACTGCTCAGCAATGTCATCAAATGCCCACGTGTGCTTGTATAAATACGTTTTTGATTTTACAACCAGAAGGCAAGGGTGGCCAACGATAGCTCTCCGGATGTTTTTTGCCTACAGCTCCCATCAGCCCCAGCCGGCACGGCCAATGGCTGGGGCTGATGGGAGTTGTAGGCAAAAAAACATCTGGAGAGCGACCGTTGGCCACCTCTGCCATAAGGCACTGTTATTATGGTATTGTGACTGTGAATCCGCCCAGAAAAATCTACTAGGAAATGGGTCTTGCTCTTCCTCCCTGGTTGCTCCTGGGGATATCTTTTCAATGCTTCCCCAAGGGAGGGCAAACCCTGGACTCTGCCAATCCTCTCTCCTCAACCCAGTCTTGGGGAGTGACAGGCCCCTGGGCCAATGGATTAGTGAGCTCCCCTGGCTCTTCCCCCTGAACTTCTTTAAAGGGCTGTCTGCCCCATCCAACCTCCTCTAAGAAGGTCAATGCAACCTGCCGACTCTGGTCCCCCGACAGACTTCTCCTGGGTCTCAGTGCCAGAATCCCCACTGGTGGAAACTTGCCTGGGTTGCTTTCTGCTGCTGAACGTGACATTCAGAGCCGGATGGGCTGGCTGATTCTCGAGTAGACTCAGTCAAGGCTGTGCCCTGCTGCACCCTGCCAGACAACTGGCCCATCTTCCAGGCTTACTAGAGCAGCATGCTTTCAGTGGGGCTTCCAGTTCCCAGGGGTAAGTGGGGGGGGGGCATCAATTCTCAACACTGTCCTCAACTGTCTCCTAAAGAGGGAACCAGACACACTTCCTGGGGAGGTTGTCTATGGGGCTGATACCAAAAAGGGCGATCAGATGAGATTTCGAGATGGTGCGACAAGTCAGGAGGATCTCACCCTGTGATGTTAATTTTCAGCCAGGAACATATGGGGGGAGGAGGAGGAGATGATGTTGTTGTTGATGATGATGATGATGATAATGATGATGATGATGATGATGTTGTTGATGATGATATTTATCATGTTGATGTTGATGATGCTGTTGATGATGTTGTTGATGGTGATATTTATGATGATGGTGATGATGTTGATGATATAAAAGGAAGTCCTTCTTCACCCAAGGGTGATTGACATGTGGAATTCACTGCCACAGGAGGTGGTGGCAGTTACAAGCATAGACAGCTTCAAGGGGGGGGTTAGATAAAAATATGGAGCAGAGGTCCATCAGTGGCTATTAGTCACAGTGTGTGTGTGTGTGTGTGTGTGTGTGTGTGTATTATATATGTATATATATAAAATTTTGGCCACTATGTGACACAGATTGTTGGACTTGATGGGCCATTACCCTGATCCAACATGGATCTCTTATGTTCTTATGTCATATATTGTTGATGTTGTTGATGACGTTGTTGGATTTATACTTCACCCTTCACTCTGAGTCTCAGAGCGGCTCACAATCTCCTTTACCTTCCTCCCCCACAACAGACACCCTGTGAGGTAGATGAAGATGTTGGATTTATATCCCGCCCTCCACTCCGAAGAGTCTCAGAGCGGCTCACAATCTCCTTTACCTTCCTCCCCCACAACAGGCACCCTGTGAGGGGGGTGGGGCTGAGAGGGCTCTCCCAGCAGCTGCCCTTTCAAGGACAACCTCTGCCAGAGCTATGGCTCTCAAGGCTATTCCAGCAGCTGCAAGTGGAGGAGTGGGGGAATCCAATCCAGTTCTCCCAGATAAGAGTCTGCGCTCTTAAACACTACACCAAACTGGCTCTCATTCAATCATTCAGACACCCCAGTCCCAAGTCATGTGGGGCTTTACGAGTAGTTCACAGGCAGAATGTCCAGGATTGGGATCATTCAAAGGAAAGACATTCTTTATATAGGACCTCAGTGATTCTGGAAGCCAGAATGGGAGCCAAATTGATTGTTGATAAGGAATAGCTAAAAGTCAGAAGATTCTGTTGCTTATAATGTAAGTCAGGGGTGTCAAACATGCGACCTGGGGCCTGAATCAGGCCCTCGGAGGGCTCCTATCAGACCCCCAAGCAACTGACTGTCATCTGCTTCCTTCTCCCTCTCTCATTTCCTTCTGCATAACACCTTGTTCTGCCAGGTTTGCTCAATTACACAGGAGCTACAGAGCAAAAACTCCATTTTCTCCATCGGCTGAGGCTCCTCCCTTGGGGAGGAAGGAGGGAAGAAGGAGCTTGCTTTGCCAGGCTCTCTCAATCACGCAGTAGAGCTACTGAGCCAAATCTCTCAGATCCAAGGAACTGGGCAAAAGTAGCTCTGGCTCTTTGCTTCCTCCCCCAGGAGACCAGGAGGGGGAGGATTCTCAGCCAATAGAAGGATCCCATAGGAGAACTACAAAGAAAGCACCTTTAGGACCAACAAGTGCTAATGTTTTAAGTTTTTAAAAGATCTTTAATTGTGATTGTCTGTGTCCTTTATAAAGTTTATATCTCTGCTACCTGGCCTGACACACATGGCCCCGCCCGACATGGTCTCATTTATGTCAGATCCGACACTCATAACAAATGAGTTTGCCACCACGGATGTAAGTTAAAAATGCTTCTTTGTTTCTATTGCGCTCTCCCACTTTGCAACATATCTATTTGCTTGTCTTCGCTTTATGCTTGGAGACCTTAGCGATATTCACCCTACTGCTATACCTCGTAAGAGGCAAACGTGCTCAGGTACGTCGTCCGTCACAGAGAACCGAATGTCAGTGAAGTCGACAGCTTCAAAAAGCCGTTCAAAACTAATGAAATCATTAAGAAAGTACCCGCAGTTTCAACCCCGCGCATTTCATACAGGGATTAAAATATGCATTAAATAATGTAGCTAATAAAATACACCTGCTTTATATGTGTTCTCATGCTGAGCACAAAGTCAACATCTAAAAGTTGGCCGCCGGTAATGGAATATCAAATACAGCTCTTCAAACAGGCTTTAGAAACGGCAACGGAGACAGGGTTTCAGAGTTTTTGCTGCTTCCGTGAGTTACCGAGGGACCTTCAGAGAACAAATCATCGTGTCTAGGGTCACTTTGTGAAAGGTAAACCCACCCCCCACCTTCCCATAATCGAGCTTTATACTCTTCCCCAAGGAAATGGGAAGAGGTTGGCAATGGGGAGGGGGGGGGCGTAGACAATAACAATTGGAATTGCCTTTGTGCTTCGCATACAGACCCTCCGGAATACGAACCGAAGGGGAGTTTTTATCAAGTATATTAAGCACCATCTTCAATTACTCAGGCAGAAAGCTAGATTATGCAGACATGGACCAAATTCCATTAAGAGAGATTTCCCAAGAACCTCCAAACGATCCCAACCAAATTGAATCTGTTGCACAATCGATGAGGCAGAAGAAGGGAAGGCCAAAGCACCTCGCGCTAATTTGAGGCCGGCAAAGAAGGAAAAAAAGATAATCCAATAGAGTAAACTTCCAGGGTTTAAAAAGAAGGGGGGAGGGGGACAGAAAAGAGCTTTGCTATTTTATCGATTTTGGGACAGTAACTGACTCGTGATCAAATCGCAGTAGGCAGCCGCGTTGGTCTGAAGCAATCGAACAAAGCAGTAGACAAGCGCACCTTTAAGACCAACTAAGTTTTATTCAGAATGGAAGCTTTCGGAGAGCCAGTGTGGTGTAGTGGTGAAGTGTGCGGACTCTTATCTGGGAGAACTGGGTTTGATTCCCCACTCCTCCACTTGCACCTGATGGAATGGCCTTGGGTCAGCCAGAGCTCTGGCAGAGGTTGTCCTTGAAAGGGCAGCTGCTGTGAGAGCCCTCTCCAGCCCCACCCACCTCACAGGGTGTCTGTTGTGGGGGAGGAAGGTCAAGGAGATTGTGAGCCGCTCTGAGACTCTTCGGAGTGGAGGGCGGGATATAAATCCAATATCTTCTTCTTCATCTTCTTCGTATGCTCTTTAGCAGACTTCATCAGACAAAATGGGAATGGTAAGCAGCAGTTCTTAATATAAGTGGGCAGTGAGCTGGCATGTCGAACCATGGGAATTTTAGCAGATCAACAGAACCATGATCAACAGAACCATGACTCATGATCAGCCATCTTGAGAATGCACGCATGAAATAATTTCAGCAATAAAGCACGATCCTAAAGCACAAACACACAGACCGATTTTGCACTCACCTTAACGCCGCACTCATGTTCGTCTTCTCAGCGCGGCTTCCTTCCGATTTCCGAATATCTGCCCCAGGGCTGCAGCAAGGATCAGCGTTTTTGCGCAGTGGTTTCTGTTTGCTGAGCGAAAACGCCTATCCTTGCTGCAGCCCCGGGGCAGATAGTGGGAAATGGGAAGAAAGCCGCCCCGAGAAGACAAACGTGAGAGCGGCGTAAGGTGAGTGTGAAATCAGTCACAGTTTGACACTCACGAGATAACTCTGAAATTACCCCAACCAATACAAACAGAAGGCTGTTAGATTTGATTGTCTGTGTACCCTTTCCAGAAACACCCCTACTAAACAGATCCTAGGGTCCCTGGATAAGTCAAGATGTCCAGATGCTATCAACCGCTGAGTTTCCATGAGGCTATGGGATGTTCACAATTTAATCTAACTGCTGAGGGAACAGAAACATCAAAAGAACATTCCGACACACACCAGCCTTCTAAAAGGAAGGTTGCAATTCATTTATGAGCATTTCAGAAGTCCCCCAATCATTGCGCTGATGATGAAAATACATACTTAAGAGTTCTAGAAGAGAGGCAAGCAAGAAACAAAATTTTATAGCACACTAGCTAACTTTCATGACACTAGTTCACCTTCATTACAAAAATCCAACGCATGGTTATAGGATGGGGGAGACTTGTCTTACCAGTAGTATGTGTGAAAAGGATCTAGGGGTCTTAGTGGATCATACGTTGAACATGAGTCAACAGTGTGATGCGGCTGCTAAAAAGGCAAATCAGTATAGGGGTAGTACATAAACACCTAGTGTTTTTTAATGAAACAAAGTCCTCAGGGCCAGATGAATTCCACCCAAGGGTTCTAAAAGAGCTTGTGGATGTAATTTCTGAGCCTCTGGCTATTATTTTTGAGAATTCTTAGACAACAGGCGAGGTGCAGGAAGATTGGAGGTGGGTGAATACGGTCCCCATCTTCAGGAAGGGGAAAAAAGAAGATCCGGGTAACTTCCAACCCATCAGCTTGACGTCTATACCTGGAAAAGTTTTAGAACAAATCTTAGAAACATTTAGAAAGAATGGATGTGATTACTAAGAGCCAGCATGGGTTTCTCAAGAACAAGTCATGTCAGACGAACCTGATCTCTTTTTTTGAGAAAGTGACTACCTTGCTGGATACGGGGAATGCTATACACATCGTTTATCTTTAAATTTATCCCTGTTAAAATTCATTTTATTAGTTTTAGCCCAGTTTTCCAGCCTGCGTGGAGGCTTAGCAGCCCTAACTCAGATATATCAACTAACCATGCTTAAGAAAAATCAACCGGGGTTGAGAATTACTGCTTGCAAAGTCTGATTCAGAGAGAGCAGGTTTGGCATAAGTGTGTGGACTCTTATCTGGAAAAACAGGGTTGGATTCCCCACTCCTCCACTTGCAGCTGCTGGAATGGCCTTGGGTCAGCCACAGCTCTTCCAGAGCTGTCCTTGAAAAGGCAGCTTCTGGGAGAGCTCTCTCAGCCCCACCCACCTCAAAGGGTGTCTACTGTGAAGGAGGAAGGTAAAGGAAATTGTGAGATCTGAGACTCTGATTCAGAGAGAAGGGCGGGATATAAATCTACGACCTTGCTTCTTCTTCTTTACATAAGCTATTGTAAGAAGCATGATTCTTCTAGCGAGATAAGTAGAGGGGAGGATCAGAGGAGGAACAGGAAATGACTCTCAAATTCATAACAGATAGAAAGTTCAATCCCTGTGCTTTTTATGTTCAAACAGGAGCCAGAAGATCAAAGCCACGCATAAGCAAATGAACCTCATTCAAGACCACATAATAGTGTCTTAGTAAGAAATCCATTTCTTTTTCTCATTCTGGATAAAACAAAGTCAAGCTAACTTTGACATCTTGAATCTTCTCTGAAGCTGGACACCTCCACCGCGGCGAGGGTGTGGGAGGTTTTTTTTTTACTCAAAGAGTCGAGCACAAATATCCCGAGCTCATTTAGATTCACCAGACTTTCAGCGCAAAGCAATACAACTCTGAATGAAAAGATGGCGCATTTGCATTCCGTAATTGACAAGGCTGGAAGGAGCTTAATGAAACAAACACAAGTCACGGCACCCTTACGACTGCAAACACTTGCCTGCATCAACTGACAGTAGTTTTCTCCGGAGGTTTTATTGGTGTTCAGCATGCGCCACAAGTGGAACACAAAGCGTGTGCACTCCAGCCAAATATCCAACCACGGATATTACTATCTTAAGACTAAAAAAAGAAACCTTACATTTACACGTAAGGCTACCCCGATGCACAAACCCTAATATTTTCTTTTAATAAACCCACAAAACTTCCGCATGCGTACACTGTGGCCAAGTGCAAAATAATGCACATTGGGGCCAAGAATCCCAGCTACAAATACAAGTTGATGGGGTGTGAACTGGCAGAGACTGACCAAGAGAGAGATCTTGGGGTCGTGGTAGAGAACTCACTGAAAATGTCAAGACAGTGTGCGATTGAAATAAAAAAGGTCAACGCCATGCTGGGAATTATTAGGAAGGGAATTGAAAGCAAATCAGCCAGTATCATAATGCCCCTGTATAAATCAATGGTGCGGTCTCATTTGGAATACTGTGTACAATTCTGGTAATCGCACCTCAAAGAGGATATTATAGCACTGGAAAAAGTCCAGAAAAGGGCAACTAGAATGATTAAAGGATTGGAACACTTTCCCTATGAAGAAAGGTTAAAACGCTTGGGGTTCTTTAGCTTGGAGAAACGTCGCCTGCGGGGTGACATGAAAGAGGTTTACAAGATTATGGGATGGAGAAAGTAGAGAAAGAAGTCCTTTTCTTCCTTTCTCACAATTCAAGAACTCGTGGGCATTCAATGAAATTGCTGAGCAGTCGAGTAAAAACAGATAAAAGGAAGTACTTCACCCAAAGGGTGATTAACATGTGGAATTCACTGCCATAGGAGGTGGTGGTGGCTACAAGCATAGCCAGCTTCAAGAGGGGGTTAGATAAAAATATGGAGCAGAGGTCCATCAGTGGCTGTTAGCTACAGTGTGTGTGTGTGTGTGTGTGTGTGTGTGTGTGTGTATGTATATATGTACATATATGTATGTACATATATGTATGTATATATAATTTTTTTGGCTACTGTGTGACACAGAGTGTTGGACTGGATGGGCCAGTGTCTTGATCCAACATGGCTTCTCTTCTGTTCTTATGTGACACAGAGTGTTGGACTGGGTGGGACACTGGCCTGATCCAACATGGCTTCTTTTATTTTCTTATGTGACACAGAGTGTAGGACTGGATGGGCCATTGGCCTGATCCAACATGGCTCCTCTTATGTTCTTATGTGACACAAAGTGTTGGACTGGATGGGCCATTGGCCTGATCAAATATGGCTTCTCTTATGTGACACAGAGAGTTGGACTGGATGGGCCACTGGCCTGATCCAATGTGGCTTCTCTTATGTTCTTATGTGACACAGAGTGTTGGACTGGATGGGCCATTGGCCTGATCCAACATGGCTCCTCTTATGTTCTTATATGACACAGAGTGTTGGACTAGATGGGCCATTGGCCTGACCCAACATGGCTCCTCTCATGTTCTTACATGACACAGAGTGTTGGACTGGATGGGCCATTGGCTTGATCCAACATGGCTCCTCTTATGTTCTTATGTGACACAGAGTGTTGGACTGGATGGGCCATTGGCCTGATGCAACATGACTTCTCTTATGTTCTTATGTGACACAGAGTGTTGGACTGGAGGGGCCATTGGCCTGATCCAACATGGCTCCTCTTATGTTCTTATGTGACACAGATTGTTGGACTGGATGGGCCACTGGTCTGATCCAACATGGCTTCTCTTACGTTCTTTTCCAGATATTAATGGTATGCATCAATTGCATTTGACCAACCTCACCTGGCCTGTGCATCAGGCGCATGCATCCAAGCATTAAAAGTTGACTTGAGAAGCATGCATTGCCCAGCTAAAGTGGATACAGGGAGTGGTGAGAGACGACCAGCGTTTTTTTCCTGGAACATCCTAGAACCAGAAGCTTGATATGTCTCCTAATTATTCCAAGCGCTGCTAGACAAGAATCAACGAGCATCCGATCCATATGAATTCACTGGCATTGTGAAGTGGTATGGATGCAGCTACTCAGCCTACTCAGCTCTGAGGTCCCAAGCAGAGGTCTTTCACATCACCTCCTGCCTGACCCTTTAACTGGAGATGCCAGGGATTGAAACTGGGACCTTCTGCATGCTGAGCAGTTGCTCTACCACTGAGCCACAGCCCCACTTCATGGCTCTCCAGGGTCTCAGGCCGAGGTCTTTCACATCACCTAGTGCCTGACCCTTTAACTGGAGATGCCGGGGATGGAACCTGGGACCTTCTGCATGCTGAGCAGATGCTCTACCACTGAGCCACAGCCCCACTTCATGGCTCTCCAGGGTCTCAGGCTGAGGTCTTTCACATCACCTCCTGCCTGGCCCTTTGACTGGAGATGCTGGGGACTGAACCTGGGACCTTCTACACGCCAAGCAGATGTTCGACCACCAAGCCACAGTCCCTCCCCCAAGGGTCTCAACTTCAAAAGCAGTCAGTGTAAGCTAAACACCACTTTGGCACCCGCAATTTCCCCTCCAAAATTATGAACTAGAGCAGGGGCGCCGAACTCATTCCTTTGCATTTATTCTATTTATTATCATTATTATTATATTGTGGATACATTACCAAATTGTAACGTGGAGAGAAAAATAAAATAAAATATGTTAGAACATCAATTCTATACAACCATGTTATTCCGTTATATCACAGAGGTTGGGAAAGATCGTTTTCAAATTGCACATTTAAAAAAAAAACCAGCTTATTTTTTACCTTGTTTTCTCTAACACCTTTAAATACATTTTTATTAAATGCGTTTTCTAACATCTTCAAATACATTTCAATAAGGTTTAGCTTTAGTTCCTTCCCTGGGTTGCTCTTAACCACTCATATGATTTTTTCCCATCTTTTTTATGCTTCCTGCTTAGAATTCCCATTTATTAATGCCGTCAAAATATCCAGTTCGGCTGTATCTATAATTTTAGCTATCAATTCGTCAAATTCAGGTACTTTACTTTCCTTTCTAGTATTTTGCAAAAAGCATTCCGGCTGCCGTTATTATATGTATTATTAGATGCCAATTTTCTTTCCCTGTTTCAAACTCATTTCTTATGAGGGTCGGATCTGACATAAATGAGACCTCGTCGGGCCGGGCCGTGTGTGTCATAAGTATATACCGAGTTTGGTAAAAGGTGCTGGTTATTACCTTTAAAGCCCTATACGGCCTAGGAGCTGCCTACCTTAGGGACCGTCTCTCCCCATATGTTCCCCAGAGAGTACTGAGATCGGGTTCTCAAAATCTCCTTACAATCCCCGGGTCAAAGGAGGCCCATCCGAAATCAACTAGGGACAGGGCTTTTTCGATCACAGCCCCTTGCTGGTGGAACCAGCTGCCGGAAAAGGCGAGGGCCCTGCGGAACCTTGGGCAGTTCTGCAGGGCCTGTAAGACAGTCCTCTTCAGGTTGGCATACAACTGACCGGCATCTGAATATTTTAAGGAAGACCGTGGGATAGCACACTGATGAATTGCGTTTATTTTATTGTGTAAATTATTAATGTATTTTAATTCTTAATTTTATTGTTAGAATTTTTATGTTGTGAGCCTCCCTGAGCCCGCTTCGGTGGGGTAGGGCGGGATATAAATCGAAATAAACGAATGGATGGATGGATGGATGGATGGATGAATGAATGAATGAATGAATGAATGAAATGCCAGGTAGCGGAGATGTAAACTTTAGAAAGCACACAGACAAACACAATTAAAGGGTTTTTTTTAAAAAAAAAAATTAAAAATAAAATATGCTTAAAAGAATAGCACTCTTGCAGTATTTTGTTTATTTAACAGTCTCTGATAAGTGACACCTCTTGCTGTGAATGGAGAAAATAGAGGCTTTGCTCTGTAGCTCTGCTGTGTGATTGAGCAAGCCTGGCAAAGCAAGCTGTGACGCAGAAGGAAGCAGATGACAGCCAGCTGTTTGGCGGCCTGAGTGGAGCCCTCCAGGGGCCTGATTCAGCCCCCAGGCTGCATGTCTAACGCCCCTGAACTAGAGGTACTGTTGAAAGTTGCAATATAGGGCTTGGTAGGTCCAGTGGAAAAAAAGTTTACAATGATCTTCAATCTGATGTTTAGGTTTTGGCTTTCTTCTCGGAAGCTGGGGAGGGAAAGCCTAACCCTTACATATGCTTCTGTGTAAGACTCAGAGCGTATTCCAAATTTCAAGCTCTCAGAGGCCTCGATACCATATTGAACTGATGAAAGGTTGGTTGTTAATGACACTATAATTAGACTATGACACCATGCTGAAAGCCATCCCACACAGCATGAGCCATGTTAGCTAAACTAACACAATGAATAATTTAGCTCTCAGTCAGCAAGGATTCACTCCAGTAACAGCATTACTTACCTAAACATATTGGTTTTCCAATACTCAATATTACAGCTGAAGATACTGGAAGGCTAAGGGGGGTGGGGGGGGAGTTCTGACATACACCTGGATTTAATTGCTGTGAAAAGGCCGAAAAAATAAGAACTAAGAAGTTCTAAGGCGCTTGTGATGAGATCACAGATCTGCACATCTACAATCGGGGCTGCCACAGCCTACATAATGGTTGTCATGCTGGTTCATGTCCACAACTTGTGCCCAAATGCTTTTATAAGCCACACAAATGACCCCAGTTTCTTGGCAACCCCACCGTTCGTGCAGCAGCTGAATTTGGTTTCATTCAGGACAGCATTCCGTTACTTTGGTTTTTCCTACCTAGCTTAAGTTTCAAATTGAGATTTTAATTCAACGACCTTTTATGAGTTTTATGTATTTTTTGCGCCCTATTTTTCTTGAAAGCTGCCTGGAGTTCCAGAAGGTGGAAAGACTTAAAAGTGTCTTAAATAAACAACCGGCAGCTAAACATGCCAGGGAAATGCTAGGTAAAGTTGAAGGCAGCAGGAAGCCCCAACTCAATCAAGGAAACCACGGCTCAGCTCTGACTTGGACGGGCCAATCTCTTCAGATCGTGGAAGCTAAGTAGGGTTGACTCTGGTTAGTACTTGGATGGGAGACCACCTTGGAATACCAAGTCAGAAGGACAGGGGTAGGCTTTCTTCAGCCACCTCTCTGAATACCATCCAGGACCCCAGCAGGGATCAGTCACCAGCAGTGTTCCCTCTAAGCTGAGTTAGGGCGAGCTAGCTCACAGATTTTTAGCCTCCAGCTCACCCATTTCTGTCTTAGCTCAGAAAGGATGACCCCAGAGCACACTCATTGATGCAGTAGCTCACAACTTTGAGGCCAGCAGCTCACAAAGGAAAAATTTTGTTCACAAGACACTGCAGCTTAGAGGGAACATTGGTCACCAGTGGTCAACATGACTTCCAAGTGCAAAAACACACACCACAGACATACAAATACCAGATGATGGATGGATGGATGGATGGATGGATGGATGGATGGATGGATGGATGGACGATGGATGGATGGATGATGGATGGATGGACGGATGGATGATGGATGGACGGAGGCATGGACGGACGCATGGACGGATGGATGGATGGACGCATGGACAGACGGACGCATGGACAGGCAGATGGATGATGGATGATGGATGGATGGATGGATGGATGGATGGATGGATGGAGGATGGATGGAGGATGGATGGATGGATGGATGGATGGATGGATGGATGGATGGATGATGGATGGATGGATGGATGATAGACAGACAGACACGCAGACACAGACACATGCCAGGAAGTCATGCAGTACAGGTAAACATCTTTTCATCCAAAACCATGCAAGAGCAACTGCAGAAACAGCAGCAACCACACCAGTACCTGCACATTTGATGGGAGTTCTAGATACTCCCAGCTACAGGGTGGGAACGGATTTATCAAACAGCCAACAGGTTCAATTCAAGAGGATTTCCATGGCTAATACAAAGAGGAAGAAGGGACAATTATCGACTGTCTAGATCAGCGGTTCCCATCCTTTTTGGCAAGTCCAAATTTATTTGGTATGGTGACCCATCTACGGCTGGCCCAAGGTTTTTGTTGCCCTAGGCAAACTGTGACCTTGGCAGCCCTCTAGGTGTCAACGTGGCAGATGAGGTTCAATGTGGCTGAGTGCAAAGTAATGCACATTGGGGCCAAGAATCCGAGCTACAAATACAAGTTGATGGGGTGTGAACTGGCAGAGGCTGACCAAGAAAGGGATCTTGGGGTCGTGGTAGATAACTCACTGAAAATGTCAAGATAGTGTGCGATTGCAATAAAAAAGGACAATGCCATGCTGGGAATTATTAGGAAGGGAATTGAAAACAAATCAGCCAATATCATAATGCCCCTGTATAAATCGATGGCGCGGTCTCATTTGGAATACTGTGTGCAATTCTGGTCACCGCACCTCAAAAAGGATATTATAGCATTGGGAAAAGTCCAGAAAAGGGCAGCTAGAATGATTAAAGGGTTGGAACACTTTCCCTATGAAGAAAGGTTAAAACGCTTGGGGTTCTTTAGCTTGGAGAAACGTCGACTGCGGGGTGACATGATAGAGGTTTACAAGATGGAGAAAGTAGAGAAAGAAGTCCTTTTCTCCCTTTCTCACAATACAAGAACTCGTGGGCATTCCATGAAATTGCTGAGCAGGCAGGTTAAAATGGATAAAAGGAAGTCCTTCTTCACCCAAAGGGTGATTAACATGTAGAATTCACTGCCACAGGAGGTGGTGGCGGCTACAAGCATAGCCAGCTTCAAGAGGGGATTGGATAAAAAAATGGAGCAGAGGTCCATCAGTGGCTATTAGCCACAGTGTGTGTGTGTGTGTATTGGCCACTGTGTGACACAGAATGTTGGACTGGATGGGCCATTGGCCTGATCCAACATGGCTTCTCTTACGTTCTTATGTTCTAGTTCAGCATTCCATTTTCCACAGTGGCAAGCCAGATGGTTTTGGAAAACCTTCAAACACCAAAAAAAGGGCTCAGCTTCCCTCACAATGAAACTCAAGCAAGTGGCATTCTGAAGTACACAGCCTTTGCATGTGGATGTTATATTCCATCCTCTGACCTCTCTCTTTTTTTCTCTGTTATTCCCTCTAATCCCCCTAACATTCTAAGAAACATGTTTTACTTGAATGTTTTACTTGATGAACGTCTATATGCAACGAACAAAAATCACAACTGATGCATCACGGAAGAGACTTCTTTCCAAAGTCAGATCTTGGGTTTCCAAAACACAAGAGAGCAATGGAAAAGGGCAGGGCCAGCTGTTAGCGAGGGCTGGCCTGTGTTCCACTTTCAGAGGCTTTGCGACCCACTTTGGGGTCCTGACCCAGAGCTGTGGGGAGGGGGAGACAGTTTCAAACAGTGTGCTCCCCAGAGGCACGTAAAATCATAGAGATGGAAGGGACCTCCTAGTCCATCCCCCTGCACAATGCAGGAAACTCACAAACACTAAATTCACAGGATCTTAATTGCTGTCAGATGGCCATTCAGCCTCTGTTGAAAAACCTCCAAGGAAGGAAGGAGAACTCACCACCTCCCGAGGAAGCCTGTTCCACTGAGGAATCGCTCTAACCATCAGGAAGTTCTTCCTCATGTTGATCCGTAAACTCTTCTGATTTCATTTCAACCCGTTGGTTCTGGTCCTACCTTCCAAGGCCACAGAAAACAATTCCACCACATCCTCTATAGGACAGCCCTTCAAGGACTTGAAGATAGTGATCCTATCACCTCTCAACCTGGATAAACACAACTGAAAACTTGATCTTGGACAAGATGAACCCCCAGTCATCCTGAAATCTCAGATGCTCAGAATATAACTGTACTCTCTTGAGAAAATCAGGAGTGACCAGAGAGCTAGAAACACACAAGGAGGGACGGTGGCTCAGTGGTAGAGCATCTGCTTGGGAAGCAGAAGGTCCCAGGTTCAATCCCCGGCATCTCCAAAAAAAGGGTCCAGGCAAATAGGTGTGAAAAACCTCAGCTTGAGACCCTGGAGAGCCGCTACCAGTCTGAGAAGACAATACTGACTTTGATGGACCAAGGGTCTGATTCAGTATAAGGCAGCTTCATATGTTCACATGTTCAAGGATTACCATCATAACCTTTACTTCAGCAGTCGTGCTCCCTAATTTATTAGAGTCCTGCAGCCCTCGTCCACAGAAGGGACAAGTGGGGTTCCCCCCGCCCCAGCTTTGCAAATAGACACACTAACACTGCACTCTGAGACAAAGAATAAATAGCTGCTTGGTCATTATTCAAAGCAAGTCACAGTTTTAATTCCTGCAAGGTGCTCTGCATGGGGCTGCCCTTGAGGAAAACCCAGAGATTGCCGGCCCAGAACGTGGCAGCCCAACTGCAGTCAGCAGCTAGCCACGGACGTAGCCCATTTTGAAACAGTGGCGTTGGCTGCCAGTCTATTTCCCAGTTCAATTCAAGTTGCTGGTTTCGGCCTTCAAAGCCCTTCGCAATCTGGAACCACGTATTTGAAGGACCATCTCCTTCCCTGTGTGTCAACTATCAACTATAGTCGCCAGGCAGCCATCGGATGTCCCACTACTTAAGGACACTGTTGGCTATGCCACTACATCCGGCACTGACTACAGCCCAGGCCTTTTTTGTTGTGTCTCAGAGGCTCTGCGGCTCCCTGAAGAGGTGAAGGGGGCCCACTCCATGGAGATCTTCAGGAGGTGAAGCAAGGCCTGCTTGTTTGCCAGGAAACATCAGAAGAGCCCTGTTGTATCAGACCAGTGGTCCATCTAGTCCAGCATTCTAAGAACATCAGAAGAGCCTTCTGGGTCAGACCAGTGAAGGTCCATCTAGTCCAGCATCTTATGAACATCAGAAGAGCCCTGCTGGATCAGACCAGTGAAGGTCCATGTAGTCCAGCATCTTATGAACATCAGAAGAGCCCTGCTGGATCAGACCAGTGAAGGTCCATCTAGTCCAGCATCCTAAGAACATCATAAGAGCCCTGCTGTACCAGCCCAGTGGTCCATTTAGTCCAGC
This sequence comes from Heteronotia binoei, assembly GCF_032191835.1. Taxonomy (NCBI): domain Eukaryota; kingdom Metazoa; phylum Chordata; class Lepidosauria; order Squamata; family Gekkonidae; genus Heteronotia; species Heteronotia binoei. The sequence continues at coordinate 123,515,382 of NC_083230.1, forward strand.
ATCCTATGAACATCAAAAGAGCCCTGCTGGATCAGACCAGTGAAGGTCCATCTAGTCCAGCATCCTATGAACATCAGAAGAGCCCTGCTGGATCAGACCAGTGAAGGTCCATCTAGTCCAGCATCCTAAGAACATCAGAAGAGCCCTGTTATATCAGTCCAGTGGTCCATCATCCTAAGAAAAGAAGAGCCCTGCTGGATCAGATCAAAGGTCCATCTAGTCCAGCATCCTAAGAACATCCTAAGAACAGCTCAGTGGTCCATTTAGTCCAGCATCCTATGAACATCAAAAGAGCCCTGCTGGATCAGACCAGTGAAGGTCCATCTAGTCCAGCATCTTAAGAACACAAGAGCCCTGCTGGATCAGACCAGGGGTCCATCTTGGCCAGCATCCGAAGAACATAAGAAGATCCCTGCTGGATCAGACCAGACCAATCTAATCCTTTTGAGGGGGTTGCATGGCAGACATCTTTTAAGATGTGGGGGAGACCTAGGGGTTGCTATTTTGTATTAACTGAAAATGTTTTTAACCATTACGGTAAGCCACCACAAACCATGATGGGAATCAGGATATAAAACTTTTTTTAAAGGTAAAAGTAGTCCCCTGTGCAAGCACCAATCGTTTCCAACTCTGGGTGACGTCACATCACGATGTATTCACAGCAGACTTTTTATGGGTGGTTTATCCTTGCCTTCCCCAGTCATCTACACTTTCCCGCCAGCATGCTGGGTACTCATTTTGCCGACCTCAGAAGGATGGAAGGCTGAGTCAACCTTGAGCCGGCTACCTGAACCCAGTTTCCGCCAGGATCGAACTCAGGTTGTGAGCAGAGAGCTTCGACTGCAGTAGTGCAGCTTTACCACTCTGCACCCCGGGGCTCTATAAATGTTTTTAATAAATAAGTAAAAATTTGTCCCCCCCCCCCACATCGGCTTTTACAAGGCTTAATACTGATCCACCAGTAGGAAAAGCAAGAAGTCTAGCGGCGTACGGATGTTTCCCACAAGAGTGATGACAGCCCTTGCAACTTTGCAGCTCCTGATGATTGCGGGAGCGTCTGGGGCGAAGGAAGAGATTAGCATCTACTGCGCTTTCATGTTACAAGATGGGAAGTTCCGCGATATTAAAGGGATATCAGGATCCCTTTACATTTCGCAATGATGTACAGCAGATGTTTCCGCGACTATAAATACCCACCCCATCTGGCCGCCTTAGTCTCTGGAAAGGTCTCGTGGCAGAGTGGTGCTCTGTGCAATACCTCCGGCTGAAAAGCGCTCGACATTCGTGCCAAAAGACACAAAGCCCGCGCGCGCAGACGGTGCAAGCCGTTTGTCGCTTCCGACGCGAGTGAGTTTGTTAATACCGTTTGACAGGCTTGCGTAACATCCTAAAATGTTTCTGAACAATGCAGTTTAGGTCACGATGCAATATTAATGAGCAAATAATGCCGGGCTTAATATTTAATGAGTCTGAGTGCTGCGGAAAGAGAGGGAGGCTGGAAATCACCGCAGCTGTCAGGGACCCCGGGAAAAGGGCTACCGCCAACTTCCAAGAAAAGCTCTAATCCAGGGGTGTCAAACTGGGCAGGGGTGGAATTCTAGCAGGAGCTCGTTTGCATATTAGGCCACCCCCCCTGATGTAGGCAATTCTCCGAGAGCTTACAAAGCTCTTTTTTGGAAGCTCTGGGAGGATTGGCTACATCAGGGAGGTGTGACCTCATATGCAAAAGGAGCTCCTGCTAGAATTCCACCACTGGAGCCAGATATGACATAAATGAGATCTTGTTATGTATGTCATAAAATGTAATGCCAGGTAATGGAGATATAAACTTTATAAAGGACACAGACAAACACAAAGCTTTTTTTAAAGCTTAAAATAAAACATGCTTAAAGCACTAGCACTCATTGGTCTTAAAGGTGCTTTCTTTGCATCTCTCCCGTGCGATCCAAGGAACTGGGCAAAGGAAGCTCTGGCTCTTTCCTTCCTTCCGCAGGAGACCAGGGAGGGGGAGGAGCCCCAGCCAACAGAAGGAAGAGAGACTTGGCTCAGTAGCTCTGCCATGCGATTGAGAGAGCCTGGCAAAGCAAGCTATTCCTCCCCCCCCTTCCTCCCCAAAGGAGGAGCCTCAGCCAATGGAGAAAATAGAGGTTTTGCTCTGTAGCTCCTGTGCAATTGAGCAAGCCTGGGAAAAAAAGCAAGCTGTGAGGCAGAAGGAAGCAAGAGAGAGGGAGAAGGAAGCAGAGGACAGCCGGTTGCTCGGGGGACTGATAAGAGCCCTCCAAGGGCCTGATTCAGCCCCCGGCTCGCATGTTTGAAACCCTTGGTCCAAAGTATGCAGCTTTGTCAGAAGAGCGTTCCACCCAAGTCAAAGTTTCATCGGGGAAGGGGGGGGGGGAGGCCAAAAAAAAAAAAACCACAGCAGCCACCTCTCTTCCTTTCTCACAACAATGCAAAGCCTTGTGTTCGTCAGTTCAGTTCATTATTACAGTCACTGACCAGAACACTTTAATCATCTAAAACAACCTTAAAAGTGCCTTGTAAAAAGCCTCGTGTCTTTTACAATGTCAAAACCACAAAGGAAGTGGAAATGCATTGGCTTAGTAACATAAATACCCCAAGACAGGGGTGTCAAATTCATTTGTTATGAGGGACGGATCACGAGACTTCGTCGGGCCGGGCCACAGGTGTAATAAAATGTAACGCCAGGTAGCAGAGATATAAAACTTTATAAAGGACACAAACAGTTAAAGATTTTATAGTCCAGAAAAGGGCAACTAGAATGATTAAAGGGCTGGAACACTTTCCCTATGAAGAAAGGTTGAAACGCTTGGGGCTCTTTAGCTTGGAGAAACGTCGACTGCGGGGTCACATGATAGAGGTTTACAAGATAATGCATGGGATGGAGAAAGTAGAGAAAGAAGGACTTTTCTCCCTTTCTCACAATACAAGAACTCGTGGGCATTCGATGAAATTGCTGAGCAGACAGGTTAAAATGGATAAAAGGAAGTACTTCTTCACCCAAAGGTGATTAACATGTGGAATTCACTGCCACAGGAAGTAGTGGCGGCCACAAGCATAGCCACCTTCGAGAGGTGTTTAGATAAAAATACGGAGCAGAGGTCCATCAGTGGCTATTAGCCACAGTGTGTGTGTGTGTGTGTATATATATAAATTTTGCCACTGTGTGACACAGAGTGTTGGACTGGATGGGCCATTGGCCTTATCTAACATAGCTTCTATTATGTTCTTATGTTCTTATTTTTAAACTTGAAATAAAACACGCTTAAAACACTAGCACTTGTTGGTCTTAAAGGTGCTTTCTTTGTCTCTCTCCCGTGCGATACAGGGAACTGGGCAAAGGAAGCTCTGGCTCTTTCCTTCCATCCCAATGGGACCAGGAGGGGGAGGAGTCTCAGTCGATAGAAGGAAGAGAGGCTTGGCTCAGTAGCTTGGCTGTGCAACTGAGAAACTCTGGCAAAGTAAGCTATTCCTCTCTCCCCTTCCTCACTAAGGGAGGAGCCTTAGGCAACAGAGAAAATGGAGGTTTTGCTCTGCCGCTCCTGTGCGATTAAGCAAGCTGGCAAAGCAAGCTGCAATACAGAAGGAAGCAAGAGGGAGGGAGAAGGAAGCAGACAGCAGCCAGTTGCTCGGGGGTCTGATAGGAGACCACCAGGGGCCTAATTTGGCCACCGGGCCGCAAGTTTGACACCCCTCCCCTAAGATAACTCTGAGGCCCCCTCCACCCAAACAAGACAGGTCAAAGGCACAACATGCAGTCCACATGCCATGTAAAAGAAGCCTTAGTGCAGAGTGAAATCTATGTTGCTATTTGGTAATAGAAAGCGTCGTCAAGAGGCAGCCAACTTAGCAGGTGTTCAGTTTTCGGCACCACATTTAAATAAGGATCTAGACAAGCTGGAACGGGTCCAGAGGAAGGCGACAAAGATGGTGAGGGGTCTGGAGACCAAGTCCTATGAGGGAAGGTTGAAGGAGCTGGGCATGTTTAGCCTGGAGAGGAGACAACTGAGAGGTGATTTGATCACCAAGGACTTGAAGGGCTGTCATATAGAGGATGATGTGGAATTGTTTTCTGGGGCCCCAGAAGGTAGGACCAGAACCGATGGGTTGAAATTAAATCAAAAGAGTTTCAAGCACAATCAGAACAAAAAAAAAAAAAGCCCTTACAAATTAGTACAGAAGAAGATATTGGATTTATATCCCGCCCTCCACTCCGAAGAGTCTAAGAGTGGCTCACAAACTCCTTTACTTTCCTCCCCCACAACAGACACCCTCTGAGGTGGGTGGGGATGGAGAGGGCTCTCACAGTGGCTGCCCTTTCAAGGACAACTCCTGCGCTGACCCAAGGCCATTCCAGCAGCTGCAAGTGGAGGAGGGAGGGAATCAAACCCGGTTCTCCCAGATAAGAGAGCTCTGGCTGACCCAAGACCATTCCAGCAGCTGCAAGTGGAGGAGTGGGGAATCAAACCCAGTTCTCCCAGATAAGAGAGCTGTGGCTGACCCAAGGCCATTCTGGCAGCTGCCAGTGGAGGAGTGGGGAATCAAACCCGGTTCTCCCAGATAAGAGAGCTCTGGCTGCCCCAAGGCCATTCCAGCAGCTGCAAGTGGAGGCGGGGGGAATCAAACCCGATTCACCCAGATAAGAGAGCTCTGGCTGACCCAAGGCCATTCCAGCAGGTGCAAATGGAGGAGGGGGGGAATCAAACCCAGTTCTCCCAGATAAGAGAGCTCTGGCTGACCCAAGGCTATTCCAGCAGCTGCAAGTGGAGGAGTGGGGAATCAAACCCGGTTCTCCCAGATAAGAGAGCTCTGGCTGACCCAAGGCCATTCCAGGAGCTGCAAACGCAGGAGTGGGGAATCAAACCCGGTTCTTCCAGATAACAGAGCTCTGGCTGACCCAAGGCCATTCCAGCAGGTGCAAATGGAGGAGGGGGGAATCAAACCCGGTTCTCCCAGATAAGAGAGCTCTGGCTGACCCAAGGCCATTCCAGCAGCTGCAAGTGGAGGAGTGGGGAATCAAACCCGGTTCTCCCAGATAAGAGAGCTCTGGCTGACCCAAGGCCATTCCAGCAGCTGCAAGTGGAAGAGTGGGGAATCAAACCCGGTTCTCCCAGATAAGAGAGCTCTGGCTGACCCAAGGCAATTCCAGCAGCTGCAAGTGGAGGAGTGGGGAATCAAACCCGGTTCTCCCAGATAAGAGAGCTCTGGCTGAGCCAAGGCCATTCCAGCAGCTGCAAGTGGAGGAGTGGGGAATCAAACCCGGTTCTCCCAGATAAGAGAGCTCTGGCTGACCCAAGGCCATTCCAGCAGGTGCAAGTGGAAGAGTGGGGAATCAAACCCGGTTTTCCCAGATAAGAGTCCGCACAGTTAACCACTACACCAAACTGGCTCTCCTAGCTACCTCGCTACCTAGCTAAGCGAGGACACCCCCACTGCATCACAATTTCACTGTGCCCTTTCAAAGCCCGCCTAGTTTCATTTCCCTAACGTGGGACACTGACCCCTTCTCTTTCCCAAGGGAATGGGATAAAAGTTCGGTGCTATTACACTCCCATAAAACAGCACACAGCTGACAGAAATACTGCGAGGGAGGGCAACCCATGCATGGAAGGTGGAAGCCCAGACCTTTGCTGCAGTCGCGCTGCGTAAGGCAAGGTCACATTCTAATGTTACAGGTGGAGAACACCGCTGAGGCCTGCAGCAAGAACTCGGGGAGGAGAGATTCCTGCACGGTTTCATGACATTTTAACTACCTATTGAAAAACAAACTACCCTTTTCCCTGCAGATTTCTGTTTTTAAACTGAAAAACAGCAGGCCGTGTGTGGTATCTAAGAAAACTCAACCTTCGCTTCTACCATGCCTCAGGCCCTCTTCTGTTAAAATCCCTCAAGGGCCAAGTGAGAATACTAGTGCTGCTTTAACACTGATAGCAGGGGTGGCCAAACTTACTTAACTTAAGAGCCACAAAGAATAAGCATCGGATGTCTGAGGAGCCACAAGACATGAAAGTCAGAGGGAGGGAGGGAGGGAGGGAGGGAGGGAGGGAGGGAGGGAGGGAGGAAGGAAGGAAGGAAGGAAGGAAGGAAGGAAGGAAGGAAGGAAGGAAGGAAGGAAGGAAGGAAGGAAGGAAGGAAGGAAGGAAGGAAGGAAGGAAGGAAGGAAGGAAGCTTTAACTTTAAATGCATTCGCCAATAATCCCTGGAGTGCCCTCAGCGGGTGCATTCTCGGGTACTGCTGAATCAGACCAGTGAGGGTCCATCTAGTTGAGCATCCTGTCTCACACAGAGGCCAACCAGTTCCTCTGGAGGGCCAACAACAGAGAGGCCGAGGCCTTCATAAGAACATCAGAAGAGCCCTGCTGGATCAGACCAGTGAGGGTCCATCTAGTCCAGCCTCCTGTCTCACACAGTGGCCAGTCAGTTCCTCTGGAGGGCCAACAACAGGGCAGAGAGGCCGAGGCCTTCATAAGAACATCAGAAGAGCCCTGCTGGATCAGACCAGGGAGGGTCCATCTAGTCCAGCCTCCTGTCTCACACAGCGGCCAACCAGTTTCTCTGGAGAGCCAACAACAGGGCACAGAGGCCACGGCATTAAAGTCCCTGATGTTGACTCCTGGCTCTGGGATTCAGAGGTTTAGGGCCTCTGAATGTGGAGGTTCCCCTCAGTCACCATGGCTAGTAGCCACTGATAGACCTATCCTCAATGAATCTATCCCCTTTCAAAGTTGTTTATTCCTGCAGCCACCACGACATCCTTCGGCAGCGAATCCCACATTTTAATCACTGTCCATCCTGAACCTACTGTCCATCAGCTTAATTTGGATGCCCTTGAATTCTAGCACTTTGGGAGCGGGAGAAAAAGTTCTCTATCAACCATTTCCATCCCGTGCACCATTTTTGAAACCTCTATCATGTCCCCCTTTAGCAATCTCTTCTCTAAACCGAAAAACCTGCCCATGAAACGACCTAATTTTCCAATTAGTTCATAAATAGATGCTGTCGAGTGTGCAAGAGCAAAATGTCAGCAATATAATTTATTCAAGGCCGGTTATTTTAAAAATGGCTTCTACTGCACAAGTGCAAAGAAGGGACCAACTGCGGGGAATTCCAATCATGATAATGAGGCTACTTTAATGACCTGGCCATGACCCTGATGGAAAAGTCCCTCTTCTCCAGTCATTGAGAAGATTTAATCATTTATTTGTTACCCCCCAGGACTCAACAAGGCCAAATGCTCAAAAGATGAAAAGAACAGAGGAGAATTAACACCTGATGTGCAAATTGTCATTTGCAAGGTCTTACACCTGTACGGAACAAGTCCCACCTGAGGTACCTCGCAACAAGAGAATCCAATTAGAACAACCCATGTAAAATGTGATTTCAAACAGAAGAGGCTGATACCGACTGGGTAAAAAGTACGAATGATTTGAAAACAGCAGCACTGTTAAGACTGCAGTAACTGAAAAGGGAAACCAATTAAAGACATATGACGAAGCACAAAGCCGCTAATGTAAAACTAGCCAGTTTGGTGTAGTGGTGAAGTGCCCGGATTCTTATCTGGGAGATCCGGGTTTGATTCCCCACTCCTCCACTTGCAGCTGCTGGAATGGCCTTGGGTCAGCCATAGATCTCTTATCTGGGAGAACCGGGTTTGATTCCCCACCCCTCCACTTGTACCTGCTGGAATGGCCTTGGGTCAGCAAGAGCTCTCTTATCTGGGAGAACCGGGTTGGATTCCCCACCCCTCCACTTGCACCTGCTGGAATGGCCTTGGGTCAGCCATAGATCTCTTATCTGGAAGATCCGGGTTTGATTCTCCACCCCTCCATACGCACCTGCTGGAATGACCTTGGATCAGCCACAGCTCTCGTAGGAGTTGTCCTTGAAAGGGCAGCTTCTGGAAGAGCTCTCTGAGCCCCACCTACCTCACACGGTGTCTGTTGGGGGGAGGGAAGGTAAAAGGAGATTGTGACTGCTCTGAGATGCAGGGTACAGGGCGGGATATAAATCCAACATCATCTTTTTCTTCTAACATGATGAAAGGTCAAGAAGTCTTGGCAAGATGATGATGATGACAACTGGATTTATACCCCGCCATCCACTCTGAATCTCAAAGTCTCACAGTGATACAATATCGCCTTTATCTTCTTCCCTCAAAACAAACACCCTGTGAGGTGGGCGGGACTGAGAGAACTCTCCCAGAAGATGTCCTTTCAAGGACAACTCTGCGAGAGCAATGGCTGACCCAAGGCCATTCCAGCAGCTGCAAGTGGTGGAGTGGGGAATCAAACTCAGTTTTCCCAGATAAGAGTCTGCACACTTAGCCACTACACCTAACAGCCCACAGATTACTATCCTTTCTTGCTGATCCACGTGAGAACGAATGATACTGCCCGTCATAGCCCTGAACGTATTAGAAAAGACTATGTAGCTCTGGGTCAGAAGGTGAAGGAGCTAGGCACACAGGTTGTGTTCTCATTAGTGCTTCCTGTTGAAGGCTGTGGCTTAGAACAAGAAAGAAGAATACTTCAAATAAACGACTGGCTACGTCAATGGTGTCGTCAGGAAAGATTTGAATTTCTGGACCATGGCTTTCGCTTTCGAGATGCTGGTCTTCTATCAGGAGATGGTTTGCACCTTACGGCGGTAGGAAAAAGGGTGTTTGGTAATAGCCTTGCTAACCTCTCTCTCTCGGCTTGACTTCGCGAACGACTTGCTAACCTAATAAGGAGGGTTTTGTACTAAACTGTATGGGAGAGCGAGACAATAATTCAAAACCTCGTATGATGCCAGAAACTGGGGATAAGAACATTAAAGATTTGCAAAGAGTGACGTATACGCTAGGTAATGTTAATTTGCAGGCTTGTATGGAAACTAAACCCTCGGGATGCATAAAACGTGGATTCCGATGTCTCTACACTAATGCACAGAGTATGGGAAACAAACAGGAGGAACTGGAAGTCCTAATAAAGGAAGGAGACTACGACATAATAGGCCTCACTGAAACTTGGTGGGATGACACTCACAACTGGAATATTAGGATTCAGGGGTACAACTTATTTAAAAGGGACAGACAAATGAGAAAGGGCAGAGGCATAGCAGTATATGTGAATGAGGTATATACTTGTGAGGAAATATGTGGATCTGAACATGGCAGCTCAGTTGAGAGCCTCTGGGTAAAAATAAATGGAGTAAGAAATAACAGTGATATTATTGTGGGCATTTGCTATAGACCAGCAAGTCAGGCAGAGGGATGAGATACTTCTACAACAGATTGCAAAGTTCTCCAAGAGAAGGGATACAGTGATCATGGGAGATTTCAATTACCCGGACATCTGTTGGAAGTCCAACTCTGCTAAAAATGAAAAGTCAAATAGATTCCTGACTTGTCTTGCTGACAACTTCCTTTTCCAGAAAGTGAAGAAGGAAATAAGGGGATCTGCTATCTTGGATATGATTCTCACCAACAAAGAAGAACTGATTGAAGAAGTGGAAATAGTGGGCGCCCTGGGCAGTAGTGACCATGTGATTTTGGAATTTACAGTCTTAGGGAAGGGAAAAGCTATGCATAGTCAGACTTATAGGTTGGACTTCAGAAAGGCAAACTTCAATAAACTTAGAACTATGCTGGGTAAAATCCCATGGTCAGAAATACTTAGGAGGAAGGGGGTTCAGGAGGGGTGGGAGTTTCTTAAAAGCGAAATACTGAAAGCGCAATCACAGACGATTCCTATGAGAAGAAAAAATGGAAAAAGCCTAAACAAGCCCAAGTGGCTCCATAAACAGCTCTCTAAAGACTTGAGAAATAAAAAAGACTCCTTTAGGAATTGGAAGGAGGGCCTGATACACAAGGATGAATATAAACAAATCACCAGTGCTTGTAGAGAAAAAGTTAGGAAAGCTAAAGCTCAGTATGAGCTTAGGCTGGCCAAAGATGCTAAAAACAACAAAAAAGGGTTCTTTTCTTATGTTCAGAGTAAGAAAAAGAGCAAGGACATGGTAGGCCCATTGCGAGGGCAAGAGAGTGAAATTGTAGCAGGTAACGAAGAGAGGGCGAAACTGCTCAATTCCTACTTTTCCTCGGTCTTCTCTTCTGAGGGGAATGGTGCTCAACATGGCAAAAACAGAACATATAAGGAGGGTATGAAGTTCCAACCTAGGATCAGCATAGGGGTAGTACATAAACACAATTTTTTAAAAAATGAAACGAAGTCCTCATCCAAGGGTTCTAAAAGAGCTTGCGGATGTAATTTCTGAGCCTCTGGCTATTATTTTTGAGAATTCTTAGAGGAATTCTCAGGAAAGGTGCTGGAAGACTGGAGACGGGCGAACGTTGTCCCCATCTTCAAAAAGGGGAAAAAAGACGATCCGGGTAACTACCGACCCGTCAGCTTGACGTCTATACCTGGAAAAGTTTTAGAACAAATAATTAAACAGTCGGTCCTGGAACATTTATAAAAAATGGATGTGATCACTAAGAGCCAGCATGGGTTTCTCAAGAACGAGTCATGTCAGACTAACCTGATCTCTTTTTTTGAGAAAGTGACTACCTTGCTGGATCAGGGGAATGCTCTAGACATCGTTTATCTGGATTTCAGTAAGGCTTTTGATAAGGTTCCACATACCATGCTTGTTGAAAAGTTGTTAAAATGTGGTTTGGATCCTGTTACCATTAGGTGGATCTGTAACTGGTTGACAGATTGCACCCAAACAGTGCTTGTGAATGGTTCCTCATCCTCTTGGAGAGGAGTGACAAGTTGAGTGCATCAAGGATCTGTCCTGGGACCTGTTTTGTTCAACATCTTTATCAATGATTTGGATGAAGGAATAGAGGGAATGCTTATTAAATTTGCAGATGATACTAAATTGGGAGGGGTTGCAAACACAAGAAGACAGAAACAGGATACAGAATGACCTTGACAGGCTGGAAAACTGGGCTAAAACCAATAAAATGAATTTTAACAGGGATAAATGTCCAGTTCTGCATTCAGGTAGGAAAAATCCAATGCATGGTTATAGGATGGGGGAGACTTGTCTCAGCAGTAGTCTGTGCGAAAAGGATCTAGGGGTCTTAGTGAATCATATGCTGAACATGAGTCAACAGTGTGATGGTCGGCTAAAAAGGCAAATGCAATTTTGCACTGTAGCAACAGAAGTCTAGTGTCCAGATCACGTGATGTGATGGTATCGCTTTACTCTGCTCTGGTAAGACCTCACCTGGAGTATTGTGTTCAGTTTTGGGCACCACATTTTAAGAAGGATATAGACAAGTTGGAACAGGTCCAGAGGAGGGCGACGAAGATGGTGAGGGGTCTGGAGACCAAGTCCTGTGAGGAAAGGTTGAAGGAGCTGGGCCTGTTTAGCCTGGAGAGGAGGCAGCAGAGAGGTGATATGATCACCATCTTCAAGTCCATGAAGGGCTGTCATATAGAGGATGGTGTGGAATTGTTTTCTGTGGCCTCGGAAAGTAGGACTAGAACCAATGGGTTGAAATTAAATCAAAAGAGTTTCCGGCTCAACATTAGGAAGAACTTCCTGACCATTAGAGCAATTCCTCAGTGGAAAAAGGCTTCCTCAGGAGGTAGTGGGCTCTCCTTCTTTGGAGGTTTTTAAACAGAGGCTAGATGGCCATCAGACAGCAATAAAGATCCTGTGAGTTTGGGGAGAAGTGTTTGTGAGTTTCCTGTATTGTGCAGGGGGTTGGATTGGATGGCCCTGGAGGTCCCTTCCAACTCTATGATTCTCTGATTCTCTGGGAATAGCCAGCCAATTAAATGACAACAGGTTCAGAGGAACCCATGATTAAACAACACTGACCTTGTTGAACCAATGGTCTGATTCAGTAAGCCATCTTCATGTGAAGCCACTGGAGGGGAAGTTGTAGAAATTTTGCAGGTAAAATAATGAAAGCACCAACCCTGCTAAGCTTCTGAGAACAGATAAGACTGGGCTATGCCATGCCCTCCCTTAAATGCTATTCAGGTATTCAGGTACCTATTTTCATTTACTTTTATCTCTAATGGGGATCCAAGGTTGCTTACATAATTCTCTTTCTTTCTTTCTTTCTTTCTTTCTTTCTTTCTTTCTTTCTTTCTTTCTTTCTTTCTTTCTTTCTTTCTTTCTTTCTTTCTTCTTCCTTCCTTCCTTCCTTCCTTCCTTCCTTCCTTCCTTCCTTCCTTCCTTCCTTCCCTCCCTCCCTCCCTCCCTCCCTTCCTTCCTTCCTTCCTTCCTTCTTTCCTTCTCTACTCCTTTGACCTACAGATCGTATCTATGAATTCCAACTAGGTATAAGAAAAAGAAAGGAAGAATGCAACCCAGAGAGGGCAGGCTATATCATATTAGAGAAGATGTCTTGTCACAGGCTGCCTGAACTCTCATGGCCTGAACAAGGAATTCGGCTCAAAAAGAAAGAAACAAAGGAGTATTTGCTGGCCTCGATGCCATTAAAAGTTTAGAAACTAAAGTACCTATGAGAATTTCACTTTGTTGGCACGTAAGTGGTCTCTACTCCTCCATTTTATCCTCACAACGATGCTGTGAAGTTAGGTTAGGCTGAGAATGTGTGACTGCCCCCAAAGTCATCCAGCAAGCTTGCATGACAGAACAAGGATTCTGGGGCTGCGATCACACACACAAAATAATACACTATCAATTCACTTTCAATGCACTTTACAACTGGATTTTACTCTGTGAACTGGCAAAATCCAGTTGCAAAGTGCTTTGAAAGTGAGTTGAAAGTGCATTATTTAGAGTGTGCCATCTTAGATACCGTCTCCTAAATCTCAGTCTGGCACTCTAATCACTACATCACACTGCCCTGTAGAAGTTCTCTGTACCTTTCGACAGCAGACCATGGTATTGTGAGTTTCCCTGCCACCCCACCAGAAATAATTCTCTCTCCTTCAGTAATGGCATGGGAAGTTGAGCAAGTTTTTCAAAGTTGTCTGGAGCACCATTGTTGGGCATTATGCCACAACTTGGTTTAGTTATTTTAAAAAGATGAAGATATTGGATTTATGTCCCACCCTCCACTCCGAAGAGTCTCAGAGCGGCTCACAATCTCCTTTACCATCCCCCCCACTCACATCAGACACCCAGTGACGTAGACGAAGATATTGGTTTTATATCCCGCCCTCCACTCCAAAGAGTCTCAGAGCGGCTCACAATTTCCTTTACCTTCTCCCCCACACAACAGACACCCTGTGAGGTAGATGAAGATATTGGATTTATATCCCGCCCTCAACTCCGAAGAGTCTCAGAACGGCTCACAATCTCCTTTACCTTCCTCCCCCACAACAGACACCCTGTGAGGTGAGTGGGGCTAGAGAGGGCTCTCACAGCAGCTGCCCATTCAAGGACAACCTCTGCCAGAGCTATGGCTGACCCAAGGCCATTCCAGCAGGTACAAGTGGAGGAGTGGGGAATCAAACACGGTTCTCCCAGATATGAGAGCTCTGGCTGACTCAAGGCCATTCCAGCAGGTGCAAGTGGAGGAGTGAGGAATCAAATCGGTTCTCCCAGATAAGAGAGCTCTGGCTGACTCAAGGCCATTCCAGCAGGTGCAAGTGAAGGAGTGAGGAATCAAATCGGTTCTCCCAGATAAGAGAACTATGGCTGACTCAAGGCCATTCCAGCAGGTGCAAGTGGAGGAGTGGGGAATCACACCCGGTTCTCCCAGATAAGAGAGCTACGGCTGACCCAAGGCCATTCCAGCAGCTGCAAGTGGAGGAGTAGGGAATCAAACCCAGTTCTCCCAGAGAAGAGAGCTCTGGCTGACCCAAGGCCACTCCAGCAGCTGCAAGCGGAGGAGTGGGGAATCAAACCCAGTTCTCCCAGATAAGAGAACTCTGGCTGACCCAAGGCCATTCCAGCAGTTGCAAGTGGAGGAGGAGGGAATCAAACCCGGTTCTCCCAGATAAGAGAGCTGCAAGTGGAAGAGTGGGGAATCAAACCCGGTTCTCCCAGATAAGAGAGCTCTGGCTGACCCAAGGCAATTCCAGCAGCTGCAAGTGGAGGAGTGGGGAATCAAACCCGGTTCTCCCAGATAAGAGAGCTCTGGCTGAGCCAAGGCCATTCCAGCAGCTGCAAGTGGAGGAGTGGGGAATCAAACCCGGTTCTCCCAGATAAGAGAGCTCTGGCTGACCCAAGGCCATTCCAGCAGGTGCAAGTGGAAGAGTGGGGAATCAAACCCGGTTTTCCCAGATAAGAGTCCGCACAGTTAACCACTGACCCAAGGCCATTCCAGCAGGTGCAAGTGGAGGAGTAAGGAATCAAACCCGGTTCTCCCAGATAAGAGTCCGCACACTTCACCACTACACCAAACTGGCTCTCCCTCAAGCTAAAGTTGAAGATGCCTACTGACAGCAGACACTCCAGCTCGGTATTACTCCACACCAAACATCAAGGCATTTGCAAAGATGCAAAGGGACCGTTTGGGCCCCATGAAAATCCCCATATTGTAAGCAGCGAGTCCCATACTCACAACTGCCACCTTATTCATCTTATAGAAAGAACCTGTCTGGTGCGGTGGTTACGTGTGTGGACTCTTACCTGGGAGAACTGAGTTTGATTCCCCACTCTTCCACTTGCAACTGCTGGGTTGGCCTTGGGTCAGTCATAGCTCTCTCAGAGCTCTTCTCTCAAGAGCAGTTTCTGTCAGAGCTCTCTCAGCCCCACCTACCTCACAGGGCGTCTGTTGTGGGGAGGGGAAGAGAAATGAGATTGTAAGCTACTCTGAGTTACTACTGCTATTACTCCTACTACTTCATATGGCACAAGCAAGCCTCACTGAGTACACTAATACTCCGTAGCATAACCGAAGGTTATAAGCTTTCGTGTGCGTGCACACTTCTTCAGATACATTGATGTGTGCATGCACATGAAAGTTTCTACCCAGAATAAAACTATACTGGTCTTAGTGCCACCGGACTCAAACTTCCTTCTGCTGCTTCGGAGCAACACAACTACCCACCTGACTCAGTAGCTTACATTGCAGATTTCCTGAATCACCACTGAACTAGCGTTGAGAGATGGGCCAGCTTCCCCAAATCGAAAAGCAACGCACACGACATACGGCGAGTGTCCAAACGATTCTGAAACCTATCACGCCTGCTGCACCAAGCAAGGCAACGGACACATTCCTCACAGGTTTCCTTTGCAGCCAAGTACGGAAGAATAATTCCCCTTGTATATTTCCTCCAGATCTTTGCCTGCGCTCTAGAATAAACACGTTATGAAAAGAAAAATCGATTTGGAGCTTTAAAATGTACAGTATCACAATAGGTCAAGCTGTGCTATCGATTTTAGTATCGCGTTTTCCGGGGCAGTTTCCCCAATGGGTTCTTTTCTAATGTTGTTCTTCATTTTTCTCTCTTTGTTCCCTGACTGGTGGATTTGTTGTGCTCTCCTGCAAAAAAAGGCAAACCTGCTCCTTGCAAAACAGTGAGTCATATATCCATGCAGTGCTAGGAAGTTTCCAAAAATGGGTGGGGAGATGCCTTTACACAAGAGTACGGCAGTTGGCCCCTTTCCTGGAGCATGACGACTTAGCAATGGTGATCCACGCTACGGACACCTCGAGAATAGATCACTGTAATGCTCTCTACACGGGGCTACCTTTGACCCTACGGGGCTACGGAAACTACAGCTAGTGAAGAACATAAGAACATAAGAGAAGCCATGTTAGATCATGCCAATGGCCCATCCAGTCCAACACTCTGTGTCACACAGTGGCCAAAATTTTTTTATATATATATACACACACACACACTGTAGCTAATAGCCACTGATGGCCCTCTGCTCCATATTTTTATCTAAACCCCTCTTGAAGGTGGCTATGCTTGTGGCCGCCACCACCTCCTGTGGCAGTGAATTCCACATGTTAATCACCCTTTGGGTGAAGAAGGACTTCCTTTTATCCGTTTTAACCTGTCTGCTCAGCAATTTCATCGAATGCCCACGAGTTCTTGTATTGTGAGAAAGGGAGAAAAGGACTTCTTTCTCTACTTTCTCCATCCCATGCATAATCTTGTAAACCTCTATCATGTCACCCCGCAGTCGACGTTTCTCCAAGCTAGAGAGCCCCAAGCGTTTCAACCTTTCTTCATAGGGAAAGTGTTCCAGCCCTTTAATCATTCTAGTTGCCCTTCTCTGGACTTTCTCCAATGCTAAAATATCCTTTTTGAGGTGCGGTGACCAGAACTGCACACAGTACTCCAAATGAGACCGCATCATCGATTTATACAGGGGCATTATGATACTGGCTGATTTGTTTTCAATTCCCTTCCTAATAATTCCCAGCATGGCGAACGCTGCGGCACAGCTGTTAATGGGGCTCCCTCACTGGGAGCACATTCAGCCAGTGCTGAAAGAGCTGCACTGGCTACCTATTGTGTTCTGAGTCCGTTTCAAGATGTTGGAATTGACCTTTAAAGCCCTTTATGGTTGGGGGCCTGCTTATCTACGAGACCGCCTTTCTCTGCATGTTCCCCAGAGAGCACTGCATTCAGGGACACAAAATCTATCGTCCATTCCCAGACCAAAGGAGGCCAGGCTATGCTCCACATGGGCTAGGGCCTTCTCGGTGGCAGCACCAGAAATGCGGAATGCCCTCCTGGAGGCCATAAGGGCCCTGCGGGATCTCTCTACTTTCCGCAGGGCCTGCAAAACCGAATTATTTTGACAGGCCTTTAACATCTAAACCGGTGCAGGACTGCTACCCTACATTGCCGAAGAGCTACGATTACTATAGGAGCACTATCAGGAAAGAAAGAGCCCGCCTATATCGAAGTTGCACAGCACCATGGAATGTTTTAATTGTAATTGTATTTTATCGGCTTTAAGCTGTAATTATAGATGCCTGAACTGACTGTTAGCCGCCCTGAGTCCGCTTGCGGAGAGGGCAGGAGAAAGAAAGAAAGAAAGAAAGAAAGAAAGAAAGAAAGAAAGAAAGAAAGAAAGAAAGAAAGAAAGAAAGAAAGAAAGAAAGAAAGAAAGAAAGAAAGAAAGAAAGAAAGAAAGAAAGAAAGAAAGAAAGAAAGAAAGAAAGAAAGAAAGAAAGAAAGAAAGAGAAAAAGAGAGAGGAAAAAGAGAGAGAAAGAGAGAGAGGAAGGGAGGGAGGGAGGGAGGAAGGGAGGAAGGAAGGAAGGAAGGAAGGAAGGAAGGAAGGAAGGAAGGAAGGAAGGAAGGAAGGAAGGAAGGAAGGAAGGAAGGAAGGAAGGAAGGAAGGAAGGAAGGAAGGAAGGAAGGAAGGAAGGAAGGAAGTTTCAAATAATGGCAATATTTTATAGGCACTCTTATCCCCCAATGCAAGAGGAACGAATGATTCCAGCAAAATACCAAGCACACCGTCCAAGCACTGCAGTTGATGCACTTCCAGTGTTGATTTAGTGTTTACAGGAATTTCCCTCCCCAAATGGATGAGAAGATTTAGAAATATGGCGGGCAAAGGTTGCAGTATGTTATCTAGCAAATGACAGATAAAATGCCACACCATATGGAGTCCAGCTGCCCCTGTGGAACACACTCATTATTTGGGACTGTTTGAAGAGCTACTGGCGAAAGGGGGAGGAGGAGGGGGAGAAAATACATTTGCTGGAAACCTCAAAATCCACATTTCTAGAAACCGCAGCTTCCAAATGGAAGGTTAGCCGTTGCTTCGTTGTTCCGTCTGTTTGCCAGCAAACAATGAATAATGACAATAGATAACCAGAGAGATGTTCCCCAGAGAGCACTGCATTCAGGAACACAAAACCTACTGTCCATCCCTGGCTGTCCAGCTTGAAAGTATGTATCTATGGGACAGGTTGCATAAAGTGTGGTCTCCTCCACAAGAATCTAAATGCTTTAAGAATGCAACAGCCCTGCTGGATCACCCTCCTGTCTCACACAGTGGCCAATCAGTTCCTCTGGAAGGGCCAACCAGGGCAGAGAGGCCGAGGCCTTCATAAGAACATCAGAAGAGCCCTGCTTGGTCAGACCAGTGAGGGTCCATCTAGTCCAGCCTCCTGTCTCATGCAGTGGCCAACCAGTTCCTCTGGAGGGCCAACAACAGGGCAGAGAGGCTGAGGCCTTCCTAAGAACATCAGAAGAGCCCTGCTGGATCAGACCAGGGAGGGTCCATCTAGTCCAGCCTCCTGTCTCACACAGTGGCCAACCAGTTCCTCTGGAAGGGCCAACCAGGGCAGAGAGGCCGAGGCCTTCATAAGAACATCAGAAGAGCCCTGCTTGGTCAGACCAGGGAGGGTCCATCTAGTCCAGCATCCTTTCTAACACAGTGGCCAACCAGTTCCTCTAGAGAGCCAACAAGAGGGCAGAAAGGCCGAGGCCTTCATAAGAACATCAGAAGAGCCCTGCTGGATCAGACCAGTGAGGGTCCATTCAGTCCAGCCTCCTGTCTCACAGTGGCCAACCAGTTCCTGTGGAGGGCCAACAACAGGGCATAGAGGCTGAGGCCTTCATAAGAACCTCAGAAGTGCCCTGGTAGATCAGACCAGTGAGAGTCCATCTAGTCCAGCCTCCTGTCTCATGCAGTGGCCAACCAGTTCCTCTGGAGGGCCAGCAACAGGGCAGAGAGGCTGAGGCCTTCATAAGAACATCAGAAGAGCCCTGCTGGATCAGACCAGTGAGGGTCCATCTAGTCCAGCCTCCTGTCTCATGCAGTGGCCAACCAGTTCCTCTGGAGGGCCAACAACCAGCCAGAGAGGCTGAGGCCTTCATAAGAACATCAGAAGAGCCCTGCTGGATCAGACCAGGGAGGGTCCATCTAGTCCAGCATCCTGTCTCACACAGTGGCCAACCAGTTCCTCTGGAGGGCCAGCAACAGGGCAGAGAGGCTGAGGCCTTCATAAGAACATCAGAAGAGCCCCGGTGGATCAGACCAGTGAGGGTCCATCTAGACCAGCATCCTGTCTCACACAGTGGCCAACCAGTTCCTCTGGAGGGCCAACAACCGGCCAGAGAGGCTGAGGCCTTCATAAGAACATCAGAAGAGCCCTGCTGGATCAGACCAGTGAGGGTCCATCTAGTGCAGCATCCTGTTTCATACAGTGGCCAACCAGTTCCTCTGGACAGCCAACTACAGGGCACAGAAACTGAATCCTTTCCCCAATGTTGCTCCCTGACTCTGGGATTCAGAGGATAAGTGTCTCTGGAGGTTCCCTTCAGTCACCGTGGCTATTAGCCGCTGATAGACCTGTCCTCCATGAATCTAATCCCCTATTAAAGCCGTTTACACCTCACTACATCCTCTGGCAGTAAATGCTACATTACAAGCATTCTCTGTATAGAGAAATATAGAACGCATAGGTTTGGAAGGGACCTCTGGGGTCACCTAGTCCAACCCCCCTGCACTATGCAGGAGATTCCCAAATACTTCACATACATACACACACACACACACACATACTGATCCCTGGTCCATGTCCACAAGTATTTTCTTTTGTCCTTCCTGAGCCTCCCGCCCATCAGCTCCATTGGATGCACCTGAGTTCTAGTATTTGGGAGGGACGGAGAAAAAGTTCTCCCTGTCAACTCTCTGCAGAAGATATTGGATTTATATCCCGCCCTCCTCTCCAAAGAGTCTCAGAGCGGCTCACAATCTCCTTTACCTCCCCCCCCACACACACAATAGACACCCTGTGAGGTGGGTGGGGCTGGAGAGGGCTCTCACAGCAGCTGCCCTTTCAAGGACAGAGTCTCAGAGCAGCTCACGATCTCCTTTACCTTCCTCCCCCACAACAGACACCCTGTGAGGTGGGTGGGGCTGAGAGAGCTCTCCCAGAAGCTGCCCTTTCAAGGACAACTGCGAGAGCTAGGACTGACCTAAGGCCATTCCAGCAGCTGCGACTGGAGGGGTGGGGAATCAAACACGGTTCTCCCAGAAAAGAGTTCGTGCACTTCACCACTACACCAAACTGGCTCGTGCTCCAAACAAATGGTCTCACGAAGGAGGAGGAGAAGAAGGAGGAGGAAGAGAAGAAGAGGAGGAGGAGGAAGAAGAAGAAGAAAAAAGAAATTGGATTTATACCCCACCCTCCACTCTGAATCTCAGAGTGGCTCAAAATCTCCTTTATCTTCCTCCCCCACAACAGAGACCCTGTGAGGTGGGTGGGTCTGAGAGAGCTCTCACAGGAGCTGCCCTTTCAAGGACAGGTCTGCGAGAGAGCTATGGATCACCAAGGCCATTCTAGCAGCTGCAAGTGGAGGAGTGGGGACTTAAACCCGGTCCTCCCAGATAAGAGTCCACGCAATTAACCACTACACAAAAGTGGCTCTGTGCATTATTTTATAAACCTCTATTTTATAAATTCCTTTAGTCTTCAATTTTCTAAACTAAACAAACCCAGCCTCTACAGCCTTTCCTCATAGGAAAGGTGCTTCCAATCCCTCAGTATAAGCTTCCAAGGTAGTCTACCTGACACTCTAGAAAAGAGCAAGAGTCCAGGTAGCACCTGAAGGACTAGCAAAATTTGCGGCAAGGACTGAGCTACTGTAAGTCACTGCTCCCTTCTTCAGATACTCCCCTGCCACAAATTCTGCGTTAGTCTTTCAGGTGCTACAGGACTCCTGCTCATTTCTATTGCTACAGACAGACTAACACGGCTATTCAGGGCTTTTTTTGTAGCAGAAACTCCTTTGCATATTAGGCTCCACCCCCCCCCAATGTAGCCAATCCTCCAGGAGCTTACAGGGCTTTTCTTACAGGGCCTACTGTAAACACCAGGAGGATTGGCTACCTCAGGGGGGTGGAGCCTAATATGCAAAGGAGACCTGCCACAAAAAAAGCCCTGTGGCTACCTATCTTGATCTCTCTCTATGGCTGACATTACTTGAACAAGAAGAAGAAGAATTGGAGATTTATACCCCGCCCTTCTCTCTGAATCAGAGACTCAGAGCCGCTTACAATCTCCTGTATCTTCTCCCCCCGCAACAGACACCCTGTGAGGTGGGTGGGGCTGAGAAAGCTCTCACAGCAGCTGCCCTTTCAAGGACAACCTCTGCCACAGCTACAACTTACCCAAGGCCATTCCAGCAGGTGCAAGTGGAAGAGTGGGGAATCAAACCCAGTTCTCCCAGATAAAAGTCCACACACTTAACCACTACATCAAACTGGCTCTCTACTTGCCGCGTTGAATGCCCTACATGTGAAGTTTCTAGCATTGTGCCTCTTCTGATCCCCTTTGGAGTTTACATAAAATCTAAGAAGAACTTCCATTATAAGTGTGAGCAAAACAGCTGTTGCATGTGCCAAAAGGGTTTGGTAAGAGACCAGGGAAAACAACTTCTCATTTATTCAGTACCAGAAAGCTTGGGGCAGGAAAAGAGAGAGTTTTCAAATGCAG
Organism: Heteronotia binoei; assembly: GCF_032191835.1. Lineage (NCBI taxonomy): Eukaryota > Metazoa > Chordata > Lepidosauria > Squamata > Gekkonidae > Heteronotia > Heteronotia binoei. The sequence goes on from NC_083230.1 coordinate 123,536,741, forward strand.
TGCGAAAGCTGAATTATCAGTTAGAATACGCCAGAGACATAAAGTTTCAACTCCCACAAGTAAACAGTTAACATCAACATCACACACGGTTCAAGGGTGTTCGGGGGTAATTAATCTCAATTAAAGCTACGTGGAGGGATAAAGGAGGAGACAAAGAAAACAGATGTAGTCTGTGCTAAAGACACAGAAAAACACCTTTCAGAGAGAAATTAGAAGCTTAAAATAGACGAAAGGGAAGAAGGAGGAGGAGGACAAGAAATTTGATTTATATCCTGCCCTCCACTCCGAATCTCAGAGTGGCTCACAATCTATTTTACTTTCCTACCCCACAACAGACATCCTGTGAGGGGGGTGGGGCTGAGAGAGCTCTGACAGAAACTGCCCTTTCATGGACAACTCCTATGAACGCTATGGCTGACCCAAGGCCATTCCAGCAGCTGCAAGTGGAGGAGTGGGGAATCAAACCCGGTTCTCCCAGATAAGAGAGCTCTGGCTGACCCAAGGCCATTCCAGCAGCTGCAAGCGGAGGAGTGGGGAATCAATCCCGGTTCTCCCAGATAAGAGAGCCATGGCTGATCCAAGGCCATTCCTGCAGCTGCAAGTGGAGGAGTGGGGAATCCAACCCGGTTCTCCCAGATAAGAGAGCTCTGGCTGACCCAAGGCCATTCCAGCAGGTGCAAGTGGAGGAGTGGGGAATCAAACCCGGTTCTCCCAGATAAGAGAGCTCTGGCTGACCCAAGGCCATTCCAGCAGCTGCAAGTGGAAGAGGGGGGAACAAAACCCGGTTCTCCCAGATAAGAGAGCTCTGGCTGACCCAAGGCCATTCCAGCAGCTGCAAGTGGAGGAGTGGGGAATCAAACCCGGTTCTCCCAGATAAGAGAGCTCTGGCTGACCCAAGGCCATTCCAGCAGCTGCAAGTGGAGGAGTGGGGAATCAAACCCGGTTCTCCCAGATAAGAGAGCTCTGGCTGACCCAAGGCCATTCCAGCAGCTGCAAGTGGAGGAGTGGGGAATCAAACCCGGTTCTTCCAGATAAGAGAGCTCTACTGACCCAAGGCCATTCCAGCAGGTGCAAGTGGAGGAGTGGGGAATCAAACCCGGTTCTCCCAGATAAGAGAGCTCTGGCTGACCCAAGGCATTCCAGCAGCTGCAAGTGGAGGAGTGGGGAATCAAACCCGGTTCTCCCAGATAAGAGAGCTCTGGCTGACCCAAGGCCATTCCAGCAGGTGCAAGTGGAGGAGTGGGGAATCAAACCCGGTTCTCCCAGATAAGAATCCGCACACTACACCAAACTAGGCAGGGGCCATGGAGACAGCGCCCCCTCCCAGATCTGCCGGACACACCCTCTCCCGGTCCGCTGAACCCCCTCGCCTCTTGTTTATGCTTCATGAATTAAATTAGTGTCCCCCATTCCTCTCCGGAAAAAAAAAATACCTAGATATAGGCCTGTTTCAAGGCAGGGTATATTGAGACTTCCCTTATTTTATCTTTGCAATAATCCTGAAAGGTAATTTGGACTGAAAGGAGAAATATCTCTGGTACGTTACAATGTAAAAATGAACCTGAAATCCACGCTATGTTCAGTTAACTTCGAATGCATGTTGTGTGAAAAGTCATGGAGAAATTAAATATCAGGAAAAGACCACTTCATGGGTTTGGGTTTTTTTTTTTTCCTCCCCCTTTCTTCTTCATCACCACACATCCTTCTTGTTCGAGCGTCTTCAGTACATATTTCAGCTGTGGAAATCCAATATTCCATTGAGGCCGACAACACAAACCTCAATAGCGAGTTCATCAATATCATAATCACTGTAATAAAACCGCTAAGTTGCCCTCCTACTTTTGATTTCCCAGGGCATCCCAATTGTCCGCGCCTGCCATTTAGGCTGTAAATTCAGAGAGGTAATTGGATCTCTACTTTATAGAACTTAGCACAACCTTAGCACAGTGTGTGGGGCGGGGAGGGGTGGGGGGAAGAGAATCAGCTTTCCAAGTCCAAAAGTGTTTCAACTACTCAGAAACGTTACTGAATGCACAGAAAATAATAGCAGCCGTAAGGAGAAAGTCAAAATGAACAGGTTGCTTACCTGTAACCGGTGTTCTTGGAGTGGTCACCCATACATTCACGACGGTAGGCTTTGAGCAAAGCAATTATTTGGAAGCTTCTAGAGCCAGCTTTCTGGCATGGAGTTCCCCTACCACCAACACCCGCAACTTGGTATGCACAGAAGGGAGAAGCCATGCCTACCACTCAATTCCTTCCTTCATAAATGGGTACAACCAAGGCTTTTTTTGGAGCAGGAACTCCTTTGCATATTAGGCCACACACCCCTGATGTAGCCAATCTTCCAAGAGCTTACGGGGTTCTTAGTACAGGGCCTACTGTAAGCTCCAGGAGGATTGGCTACAACAGAGGGGTGTGGCCTAATATCCAAAGGAGGTCCTGCTAGAATTCCTTACAGGGCCCACTGAGAGCTCCAGGAGGATTGGCTACATCAGGGGTGTGTGGCCTAATATGCAAAGGAGTTCCTGCTAGAATTCCTTACAGGGCTCTTCTTACAGGGCCTACTGAGAGCTCCAGGAGGATTGGCTGCATCAAGGGGGTGTGGCCTAATATGCAAAGGAGGTCCTGCTAGAATTCCTTACAGGGCTCTTCGTCCAGGGCCTGCTGGAAGCTCCAGGAGGATTGGCTGCATCAGGGGTGTGTGGCCTAATAGGCAAAGGAGCTCCTGCTAGAATTCCTTACAGGGCTCTTCGTACAGGGCCTACTGAGAGCTCCAGGAGGATTGGCTGCATCAAGGGGGTGTGGCCTAATATGCAAAGGAGGTCCTGCTAGAATTCCTTACAGGGCTCTTCGTTCAGGGCCTGCTGGAAGCTCCAGGAGGATTGGCTGCATCAAGGGGGTGTGGCCTAATAGGCAAAGGAGGTCCTGCTAGAATTCCTTACAGGGCTCTTCGTACAGGGCCTGCTGGAAGCTCCAGGAGGATTGGCTGCATCAGGGGTGTGTGGCCTAATAGGCAAAGAAGGTCCTGCTAGAATTTCTTACAGGGCTCTTAGTACAGGGCCTACTGTAAGCTCCAGGAGGATTGGCTACAACAGAGGGGTGTGGCCTAATATGTAAAGGGAGTTCCTGCTACGGAAAAAGGCCTGGGTCAAGCCACCTTGAACCACATAGAAAAGCAGGGTCTAATGGTTTGATAAGTAAATACTAAATGAACTCGGCTAGTTTAAGAAGCACCTGTTGCAAGCAGAGATGGGCAGCCTGCATTCTTAACCCACAGAAATTCAGGGAGAAGAGGGTATACCCCCCTCCATCAAAGACTTTGTGGGAGGACAGAAGAAAACCTGATGAAATATTTTCTTTCAGAGCACATGAAATGCTTTTGAAAACAAGAGTTTTCTTGCTCAAAATACACAGCTTGTTAAAGTCCAAAGTCTAGAGTTTCAATTTTTCGAACGGGGGGAAAAAATCTAGAAATTCATAAGGAACATGGGGAAAATTCCTTTTTTGTTTTAACCCTTTGGAATGAGTGAAATGAAAGAAAAGGTTTTACTTGAAAATTGGATTTATATCCCGCCCTTCACTCTGAATCTCAGAGTCTCAGAGCGGCTCACGATCTCCTTATTCTTCCTTCCCCACAACAGATGCCCTGTGAGGTGGGTGGAGCTGAGAGAGCTCTCCCAGAAGCTGCCCTTTCAAGGACGACTCTGCGAGAGTTATGGCTGACCCAAGGCCATTCCAGCAGCTGCAAGCGAAGGAGTGTGGAATCAAACCCGGTTCTCCCAGATAAGAGTCGGTGCACTTTACCACCACACCGAACTGGTTCAATTTCTCAAAGAGCTTGGGAGCGTAAAGGGCTCTCTCTCAGTTTCCAACCAAGGAAAAGAGACAGAAGCATCATCACTCCAAGGCCTGTCAACTGTCAGAGAGGCAAGGAGATAGAAAACAGATTCTGTAGCAAGTGTGCTTGGAGTCTCATACAGTCATAATCAGTTGGATTACCAATTTATTTGGACATTAGAAGAAGAATAATTGCAGATTTGTACCCTGTTCTTCTCTCTGAATCAGAGACTCAGAGCAGCTTACAATCTCCTATATCTTCTCCCCCCACAACGGACACCCTGTGAGGTGGGTGGGGCGGAGAGGGCTCTCACAGCAGCTGCCCTTTCAAGGACAACTCCTGCAAAAACTATGGCTGACCTAAGGCCATTCCAGCAGGTGCAAGTGGAGGAGTGGGGAATCCAACCCTGTTCTCCCAGAGAAGAGAGCTCTGGCTGACCCAAGGCCATTCCGGCAGGTGCAAGTGGAGGAGTGGGGAATCCAACCCGGTTCTCCCAGAGAAGAGAGCTCTGGCTGACCCAAGGCCATTCCAGCAGGTGCAAGTGGAGGAGTGGGGAATCAAACCCTGTTCTCCCAGAGAAGAGAGCTCTGGCTGACCCAAGGCCATTCCAGCAGCTGCAAGTGGAGGAGTGGGGAATCAAACCCGGTTCTCCCAGATAAGAGAGCTCTGGCTGACCCAAGGCCATTCCGGCAGGTGCAAGTGGAGGAGTGGGGAATCAAACCCGGTTCTCCCAGAGAAGAGAGCTCTGGCTGACCCAAGGCCATTCCGGCAGGTGCAAGTGGAGGAGTGGGGAATCAAACCCGGTTCTCCCAGATAAAAGAGCTCTGGCTGACCCAAGGCCATTCCAGCAGCTGCAAGTGGAGGAGTGGGGAATCCAACCCGGTTCTCCCAGAGAAGAGAGCTCTGGCTGACCCAAGGCCATTCCGGCAGCTGCAAGTGGAGGAGTGGGGAATCAAACCCGGTTCTCCCAGATAAAAGAGCTCTGGCTGACCCAAGGCCATTCCAGCAGCTGCAAGTGGAGGAGTGGGGAATCCAACCCGGTTCTCCCAGAGAAGAGAGCTCTGGCTGACCCAAGGCCATTCCGGCAGCTGCAAGTGGAGGAGTGGGGAATCAAAGCCGGTTCTCCCAGATAAGAGAGCTCTGGCTGACCCAAGGCCATTCCAGCAGCTGCAAGTGGAGGAGTGGGGAATCAAACCCGGTTCTCCCAGATAAGAGAGCTCTGGCTGACCCAAGGCCATTCCAGCAGCTGCAAGTGGAGGAGTGGGGAATCAAACCCAGTTCTCCCAGATAAGAGAGCTCTGGCTGACCCAAGGCCATTCCAGCAGCTGCAAGCGGAGGAGTGGGGAATCAAACCCGGTTCTCCCAGATAAGAGTCTGCACTACACCAAACTGGCTCTCTTTAAATTAAGCTTTTATCATGTTGAAAACACTGAACTCCTTGATAATATATTATCTTTTGTAGCACATTAATTGTTGCCAGCGTCGTTTACATTTAAAAAAAAAAAACCCTTTAAAAATGTTATAAATGTCTATTGTACACATGGGAATTGTTATTGTGCTATAGCTGTCTAGCATAAAAATATTTGTATTACGCATATCTTCTTCTTCTTTGAGCCTCCAGGCACCTTTGGAATTCTTACACGGTGTTGTGTACACAGCCCAAAATGGGTGTCATCAAATGATTGCCACAGGAGGTGGAGCCAGACATAAAATGGCTATTGCACAGGAGCTACAGAAAAAAAACCTCTATTTTCTCCATTGGCTGAGGCTCCTCCTTGGGGAGGAAGGGGGAAAGGGAGAGCTTGCTTTGCCAGGCACTCTCAATCGTATAGCAGAGCTCTTGAGCCAAGCCTCTCTTCCTTCAATTGGCTGAGGCTCCTCCCCCTCCTGGTCCCCTGGGGAAGGAAAGAAAGAGCTAGAGCTTCCTTTGCCCAGTTCCCTGGATCCCATGGGAGAGATACAAAGAAAGCACCTTTAAGGCCAACGAGAAGAAGAAGATATTGGATTTATATCCTGCCCTCCACTCTGAATCTCAGAGCGGCTCACAATCTCCTTTATCTTCTTCCCCCACAACAGACACCCTATGAGGTGGGTGGGGCTGAGAGGACTCTCACAGCAGCTGCCCTTTCAAGGACAACCTCTGCCAGAGCTATGGCTGACCCAAGACCATTCTAGCAGGTGCAAGTGGAGGAGTGGGGAATCAAACCCAGTTCTCCCAGATAAGAGAGCTCTGGCTGACCCAAGGCCATGCTAGCAGTTGCAAGTGGAGGAGTGGGGAATCAAACCCAGTTCTCCCAGATAAGAGAGCTCTGGCTGACCCAAGGCCATGCTAGCGGTTGCAAGTGGAGGAGTGGGGAATCAAACCCAGTTCTCCCAGATAAGAGTCTGCAAACTGACTAATGTTTTGAATATGTTTTATTTTACATTTTTATTTTTAAAAACTCTTTCATTGTGTTTGTCTGCGCCCTTTATAACGTTTGTATCTCTGCTACCTGGCATTACATTTTACAACACTCATGTCCTACCCCGACAAGGTCTCATTTATGTCAGACCTGGCCCCCATAGCAAATAAATTTGACACCCCATCTCTAAAAAAAAAGGCAAAGGAAAGGTCCCCTGGGCAAGCACCAGTCGTTTCTGACTCTGGGGTGACGTTGCTTTCACAACGTTTTCAAGCCAGACTTTTTACGGGGTGGTTTGCCTTCCCTAATCATCGACACTTCCCCCCCCCCCCCAGCAAGCAGGGGACTCATTTCACCGACCTCGGAAGGATGGAAGGCTGAGTCAACCTCGAGCCGGCCACCTGAAACCAGATTCCGCCAGGATCGAACTCAGGTCGTGAGCAGAGAGTTCAGACTGCAGTACTGCAGCTTTACCACTCTGTGCCATGGGGCTCTAGCACCCCTGCTCTAACTGTTTCCAAACCCTGCCTCTGCACAGACACACAGAATCCATTAGCGTGAGGCACAGAGACGACGAAGAAGAGCTATTGTGCTAGGGATGGCTGCAAAGAAACAAACCCTAGAATCAATGTAGAAAGCACCTCTCTCGTTCTCCAGCCCCGGGACGGTGTCAAGAGGTTGAGGGCATCACCAGGCAGCTTCCGACACCGGCAAGAAACACCACTTTCCAGCTCGCCTGTTCCTTCCAAGTCTCCCAGCTTGCCCACTTCGACACAGTCTCCCCGAGGTCTCGGCTCTCCTGGCTGACAGATGGCTTTCGGAGAGAAGCACTGCCAAGAAGGACGTCAGCGGTTCGGAGGGGAGAGAAGCGAAGGGAAGGGGAGAACTATGTATTAGCAGAAGGCGAGACGTTGGGCCAAAAATGCAGCGACATTCGTGGCATTGAAGGGCTGAAGGGGGTTAAAAAACCACCTGGATTCAGTCTTTAGATCAGGGGTCCTCAAACTACGACCCGCGGGCCAGATGCGGCCCGCTGAGGACGTTTATGCGGCCCGCCGGGTTATGGCAAAATTAGACCGGAAGTGACGTTCGACCTAAACTCACGTTAGCAACGCACACTTCCGGCACTGGGCTGAGGCAGCAGAGACAGAGTGTGAGGCGATACCGAGGTGAGGTGAGTTCCCAGGCTGGGGTGTGTGGTGTGGGGAAGGGAGAGAGATGCAGAAGATGGAGAACTGACGCCCCGTGGCCTTGTACAGTAACAGCAGCCACCACAACAGTCCGGCCCTCCAACAGTCTGAGGGACAGCGAACTGGCCCCCTATTTAAAAAGTTTGAGGACCCCTGCTTTAGATAAACTGCTGTTGTCTCGGCGCTAGAGGTTTTTACGGTGCACGTGAATTCTCTTGCTTAGCGATTTGGAAAGGAACTTCAGTTGTCTCCAGCAAAATCCAACCACTGTAGGTTTCTCCACAGGTTTCCATGATACCATAATGCCCCTGTATAAATCGACGGAGTGGCCTCATTTGGAGGACTGTGTACAATTCTGGTCACCGCACCTCAAAAAAGATACAGAATTGGGAAAAGTCCAGAAAAGGGCAACTAGAATGATTAAAGGGCTGGAACACTTTCCCTATGAAGAAAGGTTAAAACGCTTGGGGCTCTTCAGCTTGGGGAGATGTCGACTGCAAGGTGACATGATAGAGGTTTATAAGATTATGCATGGAATAGAGAAGGTAGAGAGAGAAGCACTTTTCTCCCTTCCTCACAGTACAAGAACTCGTGGGCACTCCATGAAATTGCTGAGCAGTTGGGTTAGAAAGGATAAAAGGAAGTACTTGTTCGCCCAAAGGGTGATGAACACGTAGAATTCACTGCCACAGGAGGTGGTGGCAGCTACAAGAATAGACAGCTTCCAGAGCAGTCTGGATAAACATATGGAGCAGAGGTTGGACTGGAGGGGCCACTGGCCTGATCCAACAAGGCTTCTCTTTTGTGCTTATGTGACACAGAGTGTTGGACTGGATGGGCCACTGGCCTGATCCAACATGGCTTCTCTTATGTTCTTATGTGTCATATATCTGAAGAAGTGGTTACACATGAGACATACCCTTGCATCCTGGATTTTACTAAATGATCACTGACACGGGAGAGGAAAAGGAAGAGAAAGAAGAACAAGAAGAAATGCAGATTTATACCCCACTCTTCTCTCTGAATCAGAGACTCAGACCAGTTTACAGTTTCCTTTATCTTCTTCCCCCACAACAGGCACCCTGTGAGCTGGGTGGGGCTGAGAGAGCTTTCACAGAAGCTGCCCTTTCAAGGACAACTCGTGATAGCTCTGGCTAACCCAAGGCCACTCCAGCAGCTGCAAGTGGAGGAGGGGGGAATCAAACCCTGTTCTCCCAGATAAGAGAGCTCTGGTTGACCCAAGGCCATTCCAGCAGGTGCAAGTGGAGGAGTGGGGAATCAAACCGGGTTCTCCCAGATAAGAGAGCTCTGGTTGACCCAAGGCCATTCCAGCAGCTGCAAGTGGAGGAGTGGGGAATCAAACCCGGTTTTCCCAGATAAGAGAGCTCTGGCTGACCCAAGGCCATTCCAGCAGCTGCAAGTGGAGGAGTGGGGAATCAAACCCGGTTCTCCCAGATAAGAGAGCTCTGGTTGACCCAAGGCCATTCCAGCAGGTGCAAGTGGAGGAGTGGGGAAACAACCCCGGTTCTCCCAGATAAGAGAGCTCTGGCTGACCCAAGGCCATTCCAGCAGCTGCAAGTGGAGGAGTGGGGAATCAAACCCGGTTCTCCCAGATAAGAGAGCTATGGCTGACCCAAGGCCATTCCAGCAGCTGCAAGTGGAGGAGTGGGGAATCAAACCCGGTTCTCCCAGATAAGAGAGCTCTGGCTGACCCAAGGCCGTTCCAGCAGCTGCAAGTGGAGGAGTGGGGAATCAAACCCGGTTTTCCCAGATAAGAGAGCTCTGGCTGACCCAAGGCCGTTCCAGCAGCTGCAAGTGGAGGAGTGGGGAATCAAACCTGGTTCTCCCAGATAAGAGAGCTCTGGCTGACCCAAGGCCATTCCAGCAGCTGCAAGTGGAGGAGTGGGGAATCAAACCCGGTTCTCCCAGATAAGAGAGCTCTGGCTGACCCAAGGCCATTCCAGCAGCTGCAAGTGGAGGAGGGGGGAATCAAACCCGGTTCTCCCAGATAAGAGAGCTCTGGCTGACCCAAGGCCATTCCAGCAGCTGCAAGTGGAGGAGGGGGGGAATCAAACCTGGTTCTCCCAGATAAGAGAGCTCTGGCTGACCCAAGGCCATTCCAGCAGCTGCAAGTGGAGGAGTGGGGAATGAAACCCGGTTCTCCCAGATAAGAGAGCTCTGGCTGACCCAAGGCCATTCCAGCAGGTGCAAGTGGAGGAGTGGGGAATGAAACCCGGTTCTCCCAGATAAGAGAGCTCTGGCTGACCCAAGGCCATTCCAGCAGGTGCAAGTGGAGGAGGGGGGAATCAAACCCGGTTCTCCCAGATAAGAGAGCTCTGGCTGACCCAAGGCCATTCCAGCAGCTGCAAGTGGAGGAGTGGGGAATCAAACCTGGTTCTCCCAGATAAGAGAGCTCTGGCTGACCCAAGGCCATTCCAGCAGCTGCAAGGGGAGGAGTGGGGAATCAAACCTGGTTCTCCCAGATAAGAGAGCTCTGGCTGACCCAAGGCCATTCCAGCAGGTGCAAGTGGAGAAGTGGGGAATCAAACCCGGTTCTCCCAGATAAGAGTCCATGCATTTAACCACTACACCAAACTGGCTCTCACCAAACTTCCACCAAGGAGGACGGAAGGGAGTGTGTGAAGGAGGACAGTAAAAAGGATGGTAGTCTACAAAGAACCCTTGGGGAAATGGTTGTTCAGCAAGAAGACCAAAGGATGCAGCTGTGGAAAGAGAAGATTTTATCGGCCAGATCTTAACTAAGACTAACCATTACATGTTAGCACCAGCTGTCTTGCCTCTTCCATCAAAGAAATCTTGCATTGGACTGGCTAAAGAAGTCCAAGCCTCATTTCCACCTGAAGAACATAGGATCTGCTATATAAACTTAGCAATGTGTCTATGCATTAAGGCAGGGGTGTCAAACTCATTTGTTATGAGGGCCGGATCTGACATAAACGAGACCTTGTAGGGCTGGGCCGTGTGTGTCATACAATGTAATTCCAGGTAGTGGAGATATAAACTTTACAAAGCCTGCAGGCAAATAGATGCTTAATACTTTAGCACTCGGTCCTAAAGGTGCTTTCTTTGTATCTCTCCTGTGCGATCCAGGGAACTGGGCAAAGGAAGCTCTGGCTCTTTCCTTCCTTCCCCAAGGGATTAGGAGGGGGAGGAGCCTTAGCCAATAGAAGGAAAAGAGCCCTGGCTCAGTAGCTCTGCTGTGCGATTGAGAGAGCCTGGCAAAGCAAGCTATCCATCCCCCTTTCCTCTCCAAGGGAGGAGCCTCGGCCAATGGAGAAAACAGGACTTTTGCTCTGTAGCTCCTGTGAGATTGAGCAGGCCTAGCAAAGCAAGCTGTGATGTAGAAGGAAGCCGATGACAGCCAGTTGCTTGGGGGCTTGATAGGAGTCCTCCAGGGGCCTGATTCGGCCCCTGGGCTGCATGGTTTGACACCCCTGCATTAAGGCATCTACCAAAAGAATTCCATGTTGCTAGTCACATTCTTGTGTAGGTTTATGGTCTTTGTTTTGTGTAGCTGTATGAGAAAACGGAGATACACCCTTTTCCTCTTGCAGCCTGGGTTTCTGTCTCAAACGCGTAAGTCCCTTTGCACCCTGAAGTAAACAACCCCAAGACATTTTCTCCTATACAGTTGAGCATCCCAAGGACTGAACCAAACTGAGGAAGATCTGTGTTCTAGTTATGCAAAGATGCTATCATAGAAACAGAAAATACAATAGACAAAAATCCTAACTTAATATTTATTCCTAAATTAATATTTAGGAGAGCCAGTTTGGTGTAGTGGTTAAGTGGGAGAACCGGGTTTGATTCCCCACTCCTCCACTTGCACCTGCTGGAATGGCCTTGGGTCAGCCAGAGCTCTGGCAGAGGTTGTCCTTGAAAGGGCAGCTGCTGTGAGAGCCCTCTCCAGCCCCACCCACCTCACAGGGTGTCTGTTGTGGGGGAGGAAGGTAAAGGAAATTGTGAGCCGCTTTGAGACTCTTCGGAGTGGAGGGCGGATATAAATCAAATATCTTCATCTACCTCACAGGATGTCTGTTGTGGGGGGGGGGAGGTAAAGGAGATTGTGCGCCGCTCTGAGACTCTATGGAGTGGAGGGCGGGATATAAATCCAATATCTTCATCTACCTTACACGGTGTCTGTTGTGGGGGAGGAAGGTAAAGGAGATTGTGAGCCGCTCTGAGACTCTTCGGAGTGGAGGGCGGGATATAAATCCAATATCTTCATCTACCTCAGAGGGTGTCTGTTGTGGGGGGGGGGGGGGAAGGTAAAGGAGATTGTGAGCCGCTCTGAGACTCTTCGGAGTGGAGGGCGGGATATAAATCCAATATCTTCTTATTATTCACTACATACTGTAAAGAAGTTAGCAACTTCTCAGATAGAAGATTGTGGGATAATGACAGAGACATGGGATTCTACTTCTGTGAAAATCAGGCACACAAAAAGGAATTCATGCAACCCCAACCCTAGTCATGTGATCCCCAACCCTAGTCAAGCACACATAGAGGTATGTGATCATTTGTGCTAGCTCCGGGGCACACAGCGGTAAAGCTGCAGTACTGCAGTCGGAGCCCTCTGCTCACGACCTGAGTTCGATCCCAGCAGAAGCTGGTTCAGGTAGCTGGCTCAGGGTTGACTCAGCCTCTCATAATAACATAAGAGAAGCCATGTTGGATCAGGCCAATGGCCCATCCAGTCCAACACCCTGTATCACACAGTGGCCAAAAAACCCAAGTGCCATCAGGAGTTCTAGCACACCCACTGTGGCTAATAGCCACTGATGGACCTCTGCTCCATATTTTTATCTAACCCCTCTTGAAGCTGGCTATGTTTGTAGCCACCACCACATCCTGTGGCAGTGAATTCCACATGTTAATCATCCTTTGGATGAAGAAGTACCTCCTTTTATCCGTTCTAACCAGACTGCTCAACAATTTCACTGAATGCCCACGAGTTATTGTATTGTGAGAAAGGGAGAAAAGGACTTCTTTCTCTACCTTCTTCATTCCATGCATAATCTTGTAAACCTCTATCATGTCACCCCGCAGTCGACGTTTCTCCAAGCTAAAGAGCCCTTCTAGTTGCCCTTTTCTGCACTTTTTCCAATGCTATAATATCCTTTTTGAGGTGCAGTGACCAGAATTAGACACAATATTCCAAATGAGACCGCACCATCGATTTATACAGGGGCATTATGATACTGGCTGATTTGTTTTCAATTCCCTTCCTAATAATTCCCAGCATGACGTTGGCCTTTTTTATTGCAGTTGCACACTGTCTTGACATTTTCAGTGAGTTATCTACCACAACCTCAAGATCTCTCTCTTGCTCAGTCTCTGCCAGTTCACAATCCATCAACTTGTATTTGTAGCTGGGATTCTTGGCCCCAATGTGCATTACTTTGCACTTGGCCACACTGAACATCATCTGCCATGTTGACGCCCACTCACCCAGCCTCAACAGATCCCTTTGGAGTGCCTCACAATCCTCTCTGGTTCTCACCACCCTGAACAATTTAGTGTCATCCGCAAGCTTGGCCACTTCACTGCTCACTCCCAACTCTAAATCATTTATGAACAAGTTAAAGAGCTTGGGACCCAGTACTGAGCCCTGCGGCACCCCACTGATTACCGTCCTCCACTGCGAAGACTGCCCATTTATACTGACTCTCTGCTTCCTATTAATTAGCCAGTTTTTGATCCACAAGAGGACCTGTCCTTTTACTCCATGACTCTCGAGCTTACTAAGGAGCCTTTGATGAGGAACTTTATCAAAAGCTTTCTGGAAGTCAAGGTAAACAACATCTATCTGGTCTCCTTTGTCCACATGTTTGTTCACCCCCTCAAAGAAATGTAACAAGTTAGTGAGGCAAGAACTTCTCTTACAGAATCCATGCTGAGTCTTCCTCAATAACTCGTGTTCATCAATGTGCCTACTCATTCTGTCCTTGATAATGGTTATCTCTCATCTTTCAGAGGTCGGTCAAATGAGTACCCACCTTGCTGGGGGTTAAACGTAGAGGACTGGGGAAGGCAAGGGCAAACCACCCCGTAAAAAGTCTTCCATGAAAACGTCGTGATGCGACGTCACCCCAAAGTCAGAAACGACTGGTGCTTGCACAGGGGACTACCTTCACCTTTACGATCATGTGTGAGATCATGTCACCATTGCTATGCTTTGCATTAGGATTACAGCATCCAGTACGAGATTTTATATAAACTGATTATACCTGTCTAACAGCATTGCTTTATACTGAGATCATTTGGGCTCTGATTAACAGAACACACTGTTACTTTCTGCATCAGAATTCGAAGGTGATTTTTTTTACACGCTGGATGTTTTCATTTTTGCATTTACATCTCACCTGTATTATATTACTAGACATTCTTTCTTCTATACTTTAAAATATACATCTTGTACAACCTGTGCATATGCACCAGATGCAGGACTTATTCCTAAGAGGCCTCATCCACATACCAGCCTTGTAACTATTAATCTCGCTTTGGAAATAAGTAATAACACGGGTTTTAACAATATTATAAGTATAATTCATCACATTGTGCTTTATGAATACTTAAACCGTTCTCTTTTTTTTTCAACAGCATTCAACAGCAACTACAACTAGGATGTACGTGTCCTTTTGTGATTCACCTAGATTTGCTGGAACACCGTTTGGCAGAGAATTTTATTACCTTTTATGGCTATCCAGGCTAAATGGCCAAGCCACACTGTTTTATGTGACCATGTGATCAGTTAGTTTGCCCTCTTAATCAACAAACTGCATGTATTCCAGCAACAATAACTGATCCCCTCATCTGGTGAAGTGTGCTTAGAGAGCACCCGAAAGCTTACGTTCTGAATAAAACTTGGTTGGTCTTAACGCTGCAACTTGACTCTTGCTTTGTTCAGCTGCTTCAGACCAACACGGCTGGCAACCTGGACCTTTTTTGCTCCAGCACTGATATATTCTTTGCCACTTCCTTGTAACGTATGCCTGTTTGTACCTCATATTGATTGACCTCTGAAGAAGGGCTTATCGGGCCAAGATGCATCAGGTACAGTAATTGGCCTTTGCGTGCATGTCATTTGTACTTTGTAACAAGGCTTTCATCAGGCCTGTATATGTTTTTAACTTAAAGACGTGTATTTTTACTTGTATCGAGTATACAAGAGAGAGTCAGTTTTGTGTAGTGGTTAAGTGCACAGACTCTTATCTGGGAGAACCGGGTTTGACTCCGCACTCCTCCACTTGCAGCTGCTGGGATGGCCTTGGGTCAGCCATAGCTCTCATAGGAGTTGTCCTTGAAAGGTCAGCTTCTGGGAGAGCTCTCTCAGCCCCACCTACCTCACAGTTTGTCTGTTGTGGGGGGAGAAGTAAAGGAGATTGTGACCGATCTGAGATTCAGAGTAAAGGGTGGGGTATAAATCCAATATCATACATCATCTTCTTCTACTACTACATCATCTTCATCATCTTCTTCTCCTTCTCCTTCTTCTTCTTCATCTTCATCATCATCTTCTTATTCTTATTCTTCAGGGCCAACTGTAAGTTACATGAGGATTGGCTACATCAGGGGTGTGTGGCTTAATATGCAAAGGAGTTCCTGCTACAAAAAAAGCCCTGTATATACTTCTAGGCAAGAGGTGTGTGAACACCTATTGCTCAGATCCCTGTCGAACTTGGAAGCCAGGGACGATCACTCTTATCCTTGCTACCAGATGACTTTATGCTGCAGTTACATAGAAACTTAGAGCTGGAAGAGACCCCGAAGGTCCTCTAATCCAATCCCTAGTGCAATGCAGGAGATTCATAGTTATCTCCCCCTCCTCACTCCTTCAGTGACCCCCTACTCTATGCTCAGAGGAAGTCAAAGATATAAGGAATGTTTAAACGGCCATCAATGGCTATTAGCCACAGCGTATTGTTGGAGATCTTTGTCTGGGGCAGTGATGGTCTGTATTCTTGGTGCTTGGGAGGGGGCAACGATAGAAGGGCTTCTGGTGTCCTGGCTGTCTCGGGCAGCGATGCTCTGTATTCTTGTGCTTGGGGTGGGGGGGACAACAGTGAGACGGCTTCTAATGTCCTGCCCCGACTGCTGGCAAATGGGGGGGTTTTGGCCACTATGTGACACAGAGTGTTGGACTGGATGGGCCATTGGTCTGGTCCAACATGGTTTCTCTTGTGTTCTTATGTGTCCTCATATTTCCTCATCTTAGTCTCCCTTAGTTTCTTCTCAAAAAGTCCTCCTTTAAACTTTGCAGCTTAGACTCCAGCTCAGGAGGTGGTGGCGGCTACAAGCATAGACAGTTTCAAGAGGGGATTGGATAAACATATGGAGCAGAGGTCCATCAGTGGCTATTAGCCACAGCGTATTGTTGGAATTCTCTGTCTGGGGTAAGTGATGCTCTGTATTCTTGGTGCTTGAAGGGGCAACAATGGGAGGGCTTCTGGTGTCCTGGCCCCACTGATGGACCTCCTGATGGCACTTGGCTTTTTTGGCCACTGTGCGACACAGAGCGTTGGACTGGATGGGCCACTGGCCTGATCCAACATGGCTTCTCTTATGTTCTTACGTTCTTAAATCGCCTGGAATATTTAACATTTAACCACGGTTAGGGCTGCCACTTTCCAACCCCATATTTTTGGTGATGGGTATAGAAACATCCGCACCCTGCAAAAACTTAACACACCCATCAGCTTTTTAATATTTGACGCCCATACTATTAGTGGCTCCGTACAATTATACCATTTTCATTTTCTCTTCAACTTCAGGAAGCACAGAACGCACTAAAGAGATTAAGAACAGACAGACGAACCACGATCATGTATTCAGCATGTTTTTTTCAAATTAGAAATCTGAGCTCCACAAATTAAAGCTTTCAAGTACCTTTATATTCGATGTCAAGTTTACTACAAAAAATGCAAACGCGAGAGAATGGCAGCTCTTTTTAAGGACGCGTAAAAACGCGGCTACAAAATAATGCATGCCACGGCCTGTGAAAAGATGTAAAGACCATGCAAGAGACATGAAGCCATAAACTCACGGTGAGAGCATGAATGTCACCTCAAGCACAAAGAGGAAGAGCTAACGGTGACAAAGTGGCACAGCTCAAAATTAAATTGCTGGCATTAGAAATAATAATTAAAAAAAAACCCACCCAAATGAGATCTGCTATATAGCCCTAGTAGCACACCAGCTTTTACATCCGCTAACGCAAAGTGCTCGAGTGAACCTCGAGCAAAAAGCCAGGTTTGATGCATGAGATTTCTTTTTGACGCGAGCACAATCTAACTACATATTTCTCCAAGAAAGGAAATTAGATGAGTGTCCCCCCCCCCCCCAACACACACACAATTTGCTCTTGCAGGTAGCAAAAAAGTGCGACTCCGATGTCAAAGGCTAGAGGGTCAGAAGCGGTGACATTTTTCTCTCTGTCGAAGAGCCTGACACAGCTGACATATGGACTGTGGGAGTCGATGAGGAGTTAATCACAGCTGTACGGCTCTTGCTATTCACATGTGTCCCATTAGGAGCCTGCCAGATTGTCCTAGGACAGCAGCCATGGTATATAACCCCACAGAGTATTCTTTCAATCAGGGAAAGAAATAGTCATTTTGAGCAAAAGGCTACAGGGACCCGTGAGTGCCTCGACCCAGGTGCGAATCGCACCGTGCAATTCCACTGACGTATCACAGCACTCGGCTGATAAAATATTCGCTGTTGTGCACTGAGGTTTAAGAAGCAGGCCCTGCCATGAGAATACATTGTTTTATTTTTTAAAAAAAAAAACCAATCGCTATCCTTCTTGAGGCTAAGTTCGACTTGGTGGTGGAAATGCCGTCGAGTTGAAAACGACTTACAGCAAGCAGTCGGGTTAGAATGGATAAAAGGAAGCCCTTCTTCACCCAAAGGGATTCACAGCCACAGGAGGTGGTGGCGGCTACAAGCATAGATGGCTTCAAGAGGGGATTGGATAAAGATATGGAGCGGAGGCTATTAGCCACAGGGTATTGATGGAACTCTCTGTCTCGGGCAGCGATGCTCTGTATTCTTGTGCTTGGGGTGGGGGGGACAACAGTGAGAGGGCTTCTAATGTCCTGCCCCGACTGCTGGCAAATGGGGGGTTTTTTGGCCACTGTGTGACACAGAATGTTGGACCGGATGGCCATTAGCCTGATCCAACATGTATTCTCTTATGTTCTCATGTGACACAGAGTGTTCGACCGGATGGGCCACTGGCCTGATCCAACATGGCTTCTCTTCTGTTCTTATGTGACACAGAGTGTTGGACTGGATGGGCCATTGGCCTGATCCAGCATGGCTTCTCTTATGTGACACAGAGTGTTGGACTGGATGGGCCACTGGCCTGATCCAGCATGGCTTCTCTTATGTGATACAAAGTGTTGGACTGGATGGACCATTGGCCTGATCCAACATGGCTTCTCCTATGTTCTTTTGTGACACAGAGTGTTGGACTGGGTGGGCCATTGGCCTGATCCAACATGGCTTCTCTTCTGTTCTTATGTGACACAGAGTGTTGGACCGGATGGGCCATTGGCCTGATCCAACATGGCTTCTCTTATGTTCTCATGTGACACAGAGTGTTGGACTGGATGGGCCACTGGCCTGATCCAACATGGCTTCTCTTCTGTTCTTATGTGACACAGAGTGTTGGACTGGATGGGCCATTGGCCTGATCCAACATGGCTTCTCTTCTGTTCTTATGTGACTCAGAGTGTTGGACTGGATGGCCATTGGCCTGATCCAACATGGCTTCTCTTCTGTTCTCATGTGACACAGAGTGTTGGACTGGATGGGCCATTGGCCTGATCCAACATGGCTTCTCTTATGTTCTCATGTGACACAGAGTGTTGGACTGGATGGGCAACTGGCCTGATCCAACATGGCTTCTCTTCTGTTCTTATGTGACACAGAGTGTTGGACTGGATGGGCCATTGGCCTGATCCAACATGGCTTCTCTTCTGTTCTTATGTGACACAGAGTGTTGGACTGGATGGGCAACTGGCCTGATCCAACATGGCTTCTCTTCTGTTCTTATGTGACACAGAGTGTTGGACTGGAGGGGCCACTGGCCTGATCCAACATGGCTTCTCTTATGTTCTTATGTGACACAGAGTGTTGGACTAGATGGGCAACTGGCCTGATCCAACATGGCTTCTCTTATGTTCTTATGTGACACAGAGTGTTGGACTGGAGGGGCCATTGGCCTGATCCAACATGGCTTCTCTTATGTTCTTATGTGACACAGAGTGTTGGACTGGATGGGCAACTGGCCTGATCCAACATGGCTTCTCTTCTGTTCTTATGTGACACAGAGTGTTGGACTGGATGGGCAACTGGCCTGATCCAACATGGCTTCTCTTCTGTTCTTATGTGACACAGAGTGTTGGACTGGAGGGGCCATTGGCCTGATCCAACATGGCTTCTCTTATGTTCTTATGTGACACAGAGTGTTGGACCGGACGGGCCATTGGCCTGATCCAACATGGCTTCTCATATGTTCTAAGGGTCTTATGACCCTGTAAGGCATGCAGCCCGGGGGCCGAATCAGGCCCCTGAACAACTGGCTGTCATCTACTTCCTTCTCTCTCTCTTGCTTCCTTTGTTTTGTTTGTTTTGCAAAACAGTTTGTTTTGCATGGCTTGCTCCATTGGACAGGAGCTACAGAGGAAACCCCCTATTTTCTCCATTGGCTGAGGCTCCTCCCTTAGGAAGGAAGGAGGGCAGGGAGAGCTTCCTTTGCCAGGCTCTCTCAATCTCACAGCAGAGCAATCGCACACTGTCTTGACATTTTCAGTGAGTTATCTACCACGACCCCAAGATCTCTCTCTTGGTCAGTCTCTGCCAGTTCACACCCCATCAACTCATATTTGTAGCTGGCAAGCCGACAGATATCCAGGTCCCAGAGAGGTATGATCTAGCTAGAATCGGTGGCATGCAGTTACTAGGTTTGTTCAAGGAGAGATCAGCTCTGTTTTGTCAGTCATACGGTAAATTGGTGTCCTGATTTTAGACAGCCTGGGGAGTGCTAAATCAGATTGATGTGAGCTGATCTCCAGTGTGAGTTGCTCAGGTGCATTTAACAACTTCCAGACAAGTGGTCCAACATACAGTGTTTAACCAATACTTGTTTTATTAATAGTTCAAACAGTATTACATTTGAAAATAAAACAGAAAACCACTGGAGACATAAACAGATACATTGCTATAACTAATGTGATACAATCCTTCAGAGTTCCATGCTCTTTAACTTGTTCATGAATGATTTGGAGTTCGGAGTAAGCAGTGTAGTGACCAAGTTTGCAGAGTACACTAAATTGTTCAAGGTGGTGAGAACCAGAGAGGATTGTGAGGAACTCCAAAGGGATCTGTTGAGGCTGGGTGAGTGGGCGTCACCATGGCAGATGAGGTTCAATGTGGCCAAGTGCAAAGTAATGCACACTGGGGCCAAAAATCCCAGCTACAAATACAAGTTGATGGGGTGTGAACTGGCAGAGACTGACCAAGAGAGAGATCTTGGGGTCGTGGTAGATAACTCACTGAAAATGTCAAGACAGTGTGCGATTGCAATAAAAAAGGCCAACGCCATGCTGGGAATTATTAGGAAGGGAATTGAAAACAAATCAGCCAGTATCATAATGCCACTGAATAAATCAATGGTGCGGTCTCATTTGGAATACTGTGTACAATTCTGATCACCGCACCTCAAAAAGGATATTATAGCATTGGAAAAAGTCCAGAAAAGGGCAACTAGAATGATTAAAGGTTTGGAACACTTTCCCTATGAAAAAGGTTAAAACGCTTGGGGCTCTTTAGCTTGGAGAAACGTCGACTGCGGGGTGACAAAATAGAGGGTTACAAGATTATGCATGGGATGGAGAAAGTAGAGAAAGAAGTACTTCTCTCGCTTTCTCACAACACGAGAACTTGTGGGCATTCAATGAAATTGCTGAGCAGTCGGATTAAAATGGATAAAAGGAAGTACTTCTTCACCCAATGGGTGATTAACATGTGGAATTCCCTGCCACAGGAGGCGGTGGTGGCTACAAGCATAGCCACCTTCAAGAGCGGGTTAGATAAAAATATGGAGCAGAGGTCCATCAGTGGCTATTAGCCACAGTGTGTGTGTGTATGTGTGTATATATATATATTTGGCCACTGTGTGACACAGTGTGACATCAGGCCACTGGCCTGATCCAACATGCCTTCTCTTATGTTCTTATGAAACAGAACGACCACAAGTAAAACGCCGCAGGAACCTTGGGGGGTGGGTCTCAGCACATAACAAATTGTTCCGTTTCGAAAGGTTAGCATTAATTACATTAACACCAACACAGAAACACTAAGCACATTTCCTCGTGAAAACCAAAAATCAATTAAGCCCAGGTGTAATATTTCAAAGAAGAGAGATTTCACCATAATGCATTGATTCGCTTTAGTATTCAATCAAAGAGACGTTATATATCGGGGGGGAGGGGGGAGAGAACAGCATTTATACCTTGGCATCCAATTATATACAACGTTAATCTAATTCAATTACATAATAATATAGTGCCGCGAGAGAAACAAGAGATGTTATGGGGAGGCAATTTTTTGGAGTACTAATTACAATCTTACTTAAGAATAATGAGCCTGTTCAGCACCACTCAGTACTAGAAAGAGCAATGTGCTGCGTGTTATCTGAGTTATGCCCACTTTTGAAATCTGGGCACACCTCTACAGAACTCTCCCAAAATTTACCTTTTCTGTGACCTTGGGGAAGGCTCACATCTCTGTGCCACAGTGCTCATTTTCATGCAAGCATTCAGGCCTCAAAGAGACTCCTCAAGAAACAAAAAAGTACACGCTGTGTTTTGAGATGCTAGTTCAATATATTCATGCAAACAAACGAATAATCTAATAACCAACCAACAGTCTCCAGAAAGAACCAATAATGGCAACATTCCAAAAGTTTTTTTTTTTAAGAGAAAGAAGTACTTTTCTCCCTTTCTCATAATACGAGAACTTGTGGACGTTCAATGAAATTGCTGAGCAGTCGGTTTAGAACTGATAAAAGGAAGTCCTTCTTCACCCAAAGGGTGATTAACACATGGACTTCACTGCCACAGGAGGTGGTGACGGCTACAAGCATATACAGCTTCAAGAGGGGATTGGATAAGCATATGGAGGAGAGGTCCATCAGTGGCTATTAGCCACAGCTTATCGTTCGGGCTTTCTGTCTGGGGCAGTGATGGTCTGTATTGTTGGTGCATGGGGGGACACAGTGGGAGGGCTGCTAGTGTCCTGGCCCCACTAGTGGACCTCTTGATGTCAGCTGGGAGGTTTTTTGGCCACTGTGTGACACAGAGTGTTGGACTGGATGGGCCATTGGCCTGATCCAACATGGCTTCTCTTATGTTCTTATGTGACACAGAGTGTTGGACTGGATGAGCCATTGGCCTGATCCAACATGGCTTCTCTTATGTTCTTATGTGACACAGAGTGTTGGACAGGATGGGCCATTGGCCTGATCCAACAGGACTTCTCTTATGTTCTTATGTGACACGGAGTGTTGGACTGGATGAGCCATTGGCCTGATCCAACATGGCTTCTCTTATGTTCTTAAGTGACACAGAGTGTTGGACTGGATGGGCCATTGGCCTGATCCAACAGGACTTCTCTTATGTTCTTATGTGACACAGAGTGTTGGACTGGATGGGCCATTGGCCTGATCCAACGTGGCTTCTCTTATATTCTTATGTTCTTAAAGGTGCAGAGTCTGTTACAAGTCCATGTTTCAGGACTCAAGCCCTGCTTCAGGCTGGCATCATAAGAAGAGGAGAATCCCATTTCCATTAACAACTTTACTTCACGTAACGAGGTCCTGATTGTGCTCTTCAATGTGGCAAAGCTCAACTGATTCAGAGTCTCGGGTATCGCCTCTCCTCTCCTCAGAGTCTCCAGCATCTCCAATTAAACAAAAACCATACAGGATTGGGAAAAGCTTTCTGCTTGAAACTGTAGAGCAGGAATGTGAAACTCATTTGTTATGAGGCCTGGATCAGACACAAATGAGACCTTGTCGGGCCGGGCCGTGTGTGTCATAAAATATAATGCCACGTAGCAGAGATATAAACTTTATAAAGGACACAGACAAACACAATTAAGGTTTTTTTAAAACTTGCAATATTTTGTTTATTTCGCAGTCTCTGTTGACACCTCTTGCTCTGAGTTACTGCATCAAAATCTGTTAACACTGTCTGTGCTGTAGCAATCTTGAGTATGCTGTTCAGGTGTATGTCTCTAAGATGCAAACCTGCTTTTGATTTATTGACATCCATTACTGAAATCTCATGCTCTGCGCTTTAAGCCTAAGACCCAGAGGAAAACATGAGATGGCTGGGCATTCCAAGCTTTTGTTCATAAGTTGCTTCACGTGCTGGTCAACCAATGGATAAAATAGAGGCTTTGCTCTGCAGCTTCTGTGTGATCCCCGGGCCGAGAGAGGCAAGATTAAAGTCTACCAGAGAGAGAGCTTTCTCAACTGCTGCCCCCTATTGGTAGAATCAGCAGCCGGAAGAGGTTAGGCCCTTGCGGCACCTTGTCAAGTTCCACAAGACCTGCAAGACGACACTCTTTCAGTTGGCCTTTAATTGATTTTGAACAGCCAATACAGTAGCAGGGAATGACATCTAATAAATACTGTAGCCATCGGAAATGATACAACATCAACGATATTTGCACCAGACTGTTTGAGCTGTATTTTAATTATGATGTATTTAATGTTACAAATTGTTTTATTATGATTTTATGGGTTGAGAGCCGTCCTGAGTCTGCTTCGGCAGGGAGAGCGGGATATAAATCTAATGAACCTTAAACCTTATTGAGCAAGCATGGCAAAGAAGAAGAAGAAGAACTGCAGATTTATACCCCGCCCTTCTCTCTGAATCAGAGTCTCAGAGTGGCTCACAATCTCCTATATCTTCTCCCCCCCCCCCCACAACAGACATCCTGTGAAGTGGGTAGGGCTGAGAGGGCTCTCACGGCAGCTGCCCTTTCAAGGACAACCTCTGCCAGAGCTATGGCTGACCCAAGGCCATGCCAGCAGGTGCAAGTGGAGGAGTGGGGAATCAAACCCGGTTCTCCCAGTTAAGAGTCCGCGCACTTAACCACTACATCAAATTGGCTCTACACCAAAGCAAGCTGTGATGCAGAAAGAAACAAGAGAGGGAGAAGGAAACAGTGAATTTCTTGAGGGCCTGTTAGGAGCCTTCTGGGGGCCTGATCCAGCCCTCAAGTCGCATGTTTGACACCTCTGAGAGAACTATTACCATCAAAGTAGCTAGTACTAGAATAGATCAGTAGTACCCAATTTTGGAGGTATGGTGACCTATAAGTCCAAATTTACTTGGTACTCTACTTCAGCAGTCCCCAACCTTTTTGGCACCAGGGACCATTTTGTGGAAGACGATTTTTCCGGGGACCGGGGGAGGGAGCCAATGGTTTCGGGATGATACAATTGCGCACTTTATTTCTATCAGTTTGGTGTGGTGGTTAAGTGTGTGGACTCTGATCTGGGAGAACCGGGTTTGATCCCCACTCCTCCAGTCACAGCTGCTGGAATGGCCTTGAGTCAGTCATAGCCCTCACAGAGCTATCTTTGAAAGGGCAGCTTCAGGGAGAGCTCTCTAAGCCCCACCTACCTCACAGGGTGTCTGTTATGGCAGAGGAAGGTAATAGAGATTGTGCGCCACTCTGAGACTCTGAGATTCGGAGTGGAAGGCAGGATATAAATCCAGTGTCTTTTTCTTACTATTATTCTTATAATTACTACATTGTAATATATAATGAAATAATTATAAAACTCACGGCCTGGTTGCTAACAGGCCACGGACTGGTACCAGTCCACAGCCCGGGGGTCGGGAACCCCTGCTCTACTTGATACAGTGACTCATCCAAGGCTAACCCAAGGTTTTTTGGTGCCCTAACCAAGCTATGACCTTGGCACCCATCTAGTTCCGCATTCCTTTTTCCACAGTGGCTGAGCAGGTATTTTTGAGAAACCAACAAACATCACATAAAGAGTTCACTGGGAGTGGAGTCCCACTTGGAAGAACTTTCCAAGTACAATCAAGAGTTGGGCAGGCAGACTGGAGAGGTAGCCTGGAGAGGAGGCGGCTGAGAGGTGATAGGTGATCACCATCTTCAAGGACTTGAAGGGATGTCATACAGAGAATGGGGTGGAATTGTTTTCTGTGGTCCCGGAAGGTAGGACCAGAACCAATGGGTTGAAATTAAATCAAAAGGGTTTCCGGCTCAACATTAAGAAGAACTTCCTGACCGTTAGAGCGGTTCCTCAGTGGAACAGGCTTCCTCGGGAGGTGGAGGGCTCTCCTTCCTTGGAGGTTTTTAAGCAGAGGCTAAATGGCCCTCTGTCAGCAATGAAGATCCTGTGAATTTTGTGAGTTTCCTGCACTGTCCAGGGGGTTGGACTAGATGACCCCAGAGGCCCTTCCAACTCTAGGATTCTATGATTCTATGACCGACACTTATGATTTTTAAAAGCGGTCGATTGGCTTTTGTTTTATTTATAACTGGAAATATTCTTACGTATAGAACCAGACTCTTCACCGACCTGTGCCTTCAAGATCTATTGAAGATTCGCAATGAAAGCATAAGCAAAGCAAGAGTAATTTATAGGAAAACAAAAAGCGCTGTTTTCACTAAGATGTATCATAGCATGTTCTATAGAATAACAGGCAACACATCTTTCTCCCTCCCTGCGAAAACACCAACCAAACCTGACTCTATCCCTTTGTATCTTCAAACACGAGTGTATCTTCTTTAAGGCAATTCTACATTTCCCCTGCTGTTAAAATTTTCTCTCTTGATCAGCCTGATGAATGCTGAGACAAAAGGCCTCTGTGCTCCTTCTAGAGCTGTTCCATTGCTAGGCAAACTGTTTACTAAAGCTCTAGAGAGGGAGAAACAAAAGAGACTGAATAGTAAAATTTAAAAAAGCAATAAATATGAAGTTCAAAGTGAAATGGATGCCGTTAGAATGTGAGCCACAAAGGGGAAAAACACACACCGTCTCTCATTTCTGTTCTGTTTAACCCTACGCCGCCAAAATAAACACAAATACTATCAAACCTTTCTTTCACAGGCGAAGACTCTGCTTTTATAGGAAGCGGAATTTACTCTCCTCATTTAATGCAACGCTACAATAAAAACCAACAGAAACTGTAAAAGATCAATCGATTCTTAAAACAAACCGTTTCTGAGTTTCAGCATCTCTCCTGGCGTGCTCCAATGCCAATTCTTCCGCTATTCTTCTCTTTAGGTCTTCTTCATTCACTACAATTAAAAAAGGAGGAAACGGTAAATGCCACGAGTGTCATAGAAATGTTGCCACAATGTGCCAGTTTGGTGTAGTGGTTAAGTGTGCGGACTCTTATCTGGGAGAACCGGGTTTGATTCCCCACTCCTCCACTTGCACCTGCTAGAATGGCCTTGAGTCAGCTATAGCTCTGGCAGAGGTTGTCCTTGAAAGGGCAGCTGCTGAGAGCCCTCTCCAGCCCCACCCACCTCACAGGGTGTCTATTGTGGGGGAGGAAGGTAAAAGAGATCGGGAGCTGCTCTGAGACTCTTCAGAGTGGAGGGCGGGATATAAATCCAATATCTTCATCTACCTCACAGGGTGTCTGTTGTGGGGGGAGGAAGGTAAAGGAGATTGTGAGCCGCTCTGAGACTCTTCAGAGTGGAGGGCAGGATATAAATCCAGTATCTTCATCTTCTTCTTCTTCTTCTTCTTCTTCTTCACAAAGAGGGGTCAGGGGATTTTGCAATCAGTTTTTCATTTTTAAAATTTATTTTATTAACAAAATGTGAATCTTGCCTTTCTGCCCTTGCAAGGATCACCACGACAGCTAATACTTTAAAACATGCATGATAACATCACATGATAAAACAGTAGAAAAGAGCAAAAGTCTAGTAAATACCTTTAAAGGTAAAGGTAGTCCCCCTGTGCAAGCACCAGTCGCTTCCGACTCTGGGGTGACGTCGCATCACGACGTTTTCACGGCAGACTTTTTATGGGGTGGTTTGCAATTGCCTTCCCCAGTCATTTACACTTTCTCCCCAACAAGCTGGGGGCTCATTTTACCGACCTCACAAGGATGGAAAGCTGAGTCAACCTTGAGACGGCTACCTGAACCCACCTTCTGCGGGATCCAACTCAGGTCATGAGCAGAGAGCTCAGACTGCAGTACTGCAGCTCTACCACTCTGCACCACGGGGCTGTTTAGTAAGTACCTTTAAAGACCATGAAATTTTGTGGCAGGTTAGTGTAAGGTTTTGCCCAATCACAAGGCTCCTTAGGTTGGTTCAAAAGAAGCTCAAAGCAAACTTTAATGACATGCATAGCAAGATCAGGTCTGGCCAGACTGAAATGAACTGGCAGACCCTTAACGCTTATAGCAGGGGCGTCAAACATGTGGCCAGGGGCTGAATCAGGCCCCTGGAAGGTTCTTATCAGACCCCCGAGAACCTAGCTGTCACCTGCTTCCTTCTCCCTCTCTCTTCCTTCTGCATAACAGCTTGCTTTGCAAGGCTTGCTCAACTGCACGGGAGCTACAGAGGCAAAACCTCTATTTCTGCAGCTGCCAGTGGAGGAGTGGGGGAATCAAACCCGGTTCTCCCAGATAAGAGACCACACATTTAACCACTACGACAAACTGGCATAATCGTCTCAGGAGGGACGGTGGCTCAGTGGTAGAGCATCTGCTTGGGAAGCAGAAGGTCCCCAGGTTCAATCCCCGCATCTCCAAAAAAGGGTCCAGGCAAATAGGTGTGAAAAACCTCAGCTTGAGACCCTGGAGAGCCGCTGCCAGTCTGAGAAGACAATACTGACTTTGATGGACCAAAGGTCTGATTCAGTATAAGGCAGCTTCATATGTTCATATGTCCAAAAACTTCTGTGTGAAACCCAATAAAGTCACTAAGATTTATGCCGCACCATCACTTTAGATGGGCTTGCTCAGGAAGAGCTGGCGGGGGGGTCGTGCCCTTTGATACTTGTCCTCCTCCCCCTTAGCACCCCACCAATCCACCCCTTTCACAAACAGCTGTCATCCTGGCTGCACTTCCAACGCAGCAAAACGTTTTACGCTGCAATTGATGTTCCGATTAATCTCAA